>NC_056461.1:26160464-26327964 GCF_018296145.1 Oncorhynchus tshawytscha | reverse complement strand
TTTCATAAAGTAAACATTGTGTAAGGAGACCAGCTGGTGGGACTCACAGTTAAACATGCTTCTCATCAAATACAGTCGCTGAATTGAGCAACCATCGGGTCATTTTTCAGGACCAGATAAACAAAACACAAGTATTGAATCAGGGCTCGCAAAACATAATCAATATTCCATTTGATTATTATTCTATCAAACATACATATTTCATCCAGCCTGTGATCTGGGAGCCAAGCCGAGAGAAGTCCTAAAAAATGTCCTATGAAACTGCCCAGAAATGCCTGGAACATTCAAACATACAAAGGCTTATGCATTTTCTCCAAGCCTAGCCATGGAGCCAGCAGAAGAAAAGAGGCTATCTATCCATCCTAGATTTCTTGGCTGTCGCATGGGCAAACAGAGCAGAAAAACTCACTGATGGACTGAGAATAATCACAAAGGACAGGTTTGAACAATTCAAATGGAACTGTGGGTTTGGGACTGACTGCCTAGCCGCTGAGCACAAAAGCCAATTCTCTTCTGCGTTTGTAGTAATGTCATTTATTTGAGCTCCTCCGAGTCTGTTTTCTGTTGCCAGTCAATGTGAACTCAGAGTTCCCTGGTACTCAATACATACAAGGAATAAGCCCTATTGCTGAGTCCTGTTTCTTCTTCTCACACGTGTTGAGAAATCATTGAGGACCAGTGTGTCAAGGCAATGACAAGAAGAGAAAATCAAGACCTTGTAACAAGTCTACATCTGTAAACATATTCCCTATTCCAGAGAGAGGGTTTTGTCAGTGCTTTCTGTGATCACCATGAGAGAGCAGCAAGGATTATAAGATGCTAACACACTTCATAAACTCTATGAGAATATCTGTGAGGAAGAAGGCGACAACCACCCATAATAACAGATCAACAGGCTGATCTCCGTTATTGTTCTTTGGGGGGCCGTGTCCCGTCTTACTGCAGAGCTGCTGGTTCTCGGTCTTGGTGCTATTGGACTGTCCTTACTCCAGGAGCAGTGATGATGGGCCTCCCAGCCTACTAAGGACCGGGTCTTGCCATTCAACCAGAGGGATGATGGATGACAAGCAGTTCCACTGGTGCAGATAACACTGTGGGAGAGGCTGCGCTGAGTCACGTAACCACCTGTCAGCGGCCCATTCATCAACACTTGGGGTGGGGGTGGGAGGGGTGCACAAGACTGTTTATCGCAGAGATTGTATCAAGGGCACTTTTGAAAAGGGACTTCATAGATGTCTAGGACATGTACATTTCCTTACATTTTCATAATTTATAACGGCATACTTAATGCTATAAATGTTATGGAGCATATTCATGTTCTGGGCTTCAAAGAAAAGTCAACATGCAGGAGTTGACTTTGGGGAGGGAGCCTGCCTGACTGCCTCAAATCTATGTCTGG
The DNA here is from genome assembly GCF_018296145.1 of Oncorhynchus tshawytscha. NCBI lineage: Eukaryota > Metazoa > Chordata > Actinopteri > Salmoniformes > Salmonidae > Oncorhynchus > Oncorhynchus tshawytscha. The sequence goes on along the minus strand of NC_056461.1, from coordinate 26,326,565 downwards.
TATTTGCATTATGTTACAGCATTAGTATGTCTCTCAAACACAAAAGTCTCTGACATACCATTGATAGTATTGCATAGATACTGAAAAACGTTCCTATCCCTGCTTCATGTTAAAACTCGTATTGTGTGATTTTACGTTAAAATAAAACACATTTGATGTCAGTACAATGCATTCTCCTTTAATCTGTGACTGAAATTGTAACACAGATGCCAAATCTTTATTTTTTTTTCTCACATATGTCAGGCTCTGTTCTTGATATGGCAGAGGTGAAAAAGCGCTAACTAAATCTGGACTGAGTGCAGCAGTAACACAACCTTCAGCAATGGGGCCTGCCAGGCTTGCAAGCAGTGTGCCACCACACAGTTCCTGGAGACCAAGGGATTGGTGATAGACACCCAACATGTGTTTTCCATAGCTATCCTTAAAAAGTGGAATGCCAATTAGAGTAGTATTCTCACTGACCTTTTTCCACTGGAGCATCATTCAGAAGATAGAGGAAGATAGAGGAAGATATAGGAAGATAGAGTCAGAGACAGAAAAGGATACAGAGAGGGATGCTGCCATACTTGCGGCATGCTAACACACAATGGCTTCCATTCTGTGTAAACTCCTCATTCACAAACATATCCAATTGATTCGTGGACCTGGCAACAAACTGACAGATAGTGTTTTGTTATGTAAAGGTTATGCTGGATATGAATGCCCATGATGGTGCTGCTAAGTATGGAGAGGAAATCTCTCAAACTATTTACCATGATGACCATTGATGAAGACACATGATTGAAAGCAATAAATGAACAGGCGCTTATCAACACATCAAATGGGTTTATTTATTGAAAGGTATCTAAAGTTGTTAAACATAATAGCAGTTCTGCTTGCATGTTCAGGTGTTTAAATGTATTTGAAATAGTATTTGTTTTTTCATTTCGTTTTTTTTCCCGAGGAGCTGTATGTAAAAAAACGTTTTAGCTCTTCAAATGATGTTTGTCTCTTTGAGCAGGTCCAGGGATTTTAGTAAAGTGGTAGTCAGTCCAGGACACCTACACCACCCGATGCTACAGGAAGGCCATAAAGATCATCAAGGACATCAACCACCCGAGCCACTGCCTGTTCACCCCGCTGTCATCCAGAAGGCGAGGTCAGTACAGGTGCATCAAAGCTGGGACCGAGAGACTGAAAAACAGCTTCTATCTCAAGGCCATCAGACTGTTAAACAGCCACCACTAACATTGACTGGCTACTGCCAACACACTGTCAATGACACTGACTCTACTCCAGCCACTTTAATCATGGGAATTGATGGGAAATGATGTAAATATATCACTAGCCACTTTAAACAATGCTACCTTATATAATGTTACTTACCCTACATTATTCATCTCATATGCATACGTTGATACTGTACTCTATATCATCGACTGCATCCTTATGTAATACATGTATCACTAGCCACTTTAACTATGCCACTTGGTTTACATACTTATCTCATATGTATATACTGTACTCGATATCATCTACTGTATCTTGCCTATGCTGCTCTGTACCATCACTCATTCATATATCCTTATGTACATATTCTTTATCCCCTTACACTGTGTTATAAGACAGTAGTTTTTTTTGGAATTGTTAGTTAGATTACTTGTTCGTTATTACTGCATTGTCGGAACTAGAAGCACAAGCATTTCGCTACACTCGCATTAACATCTGCTAACCATGTGTATGTGACAAATAAAATTTGATTTGATTTGATTAGTCTCGGGGAAAGCCCAGAAGACTGCACAGACTGTATAGTCTCTATATACAGTAATGCCATGTGAGGGGGACACATTCTGGAGCGCTTGAATGACCCAGACATCTATACACTCAAGGCACATATCATCTATACATGAGAAGGAGAGAGAGAAAGAGAGAGAGTTGCCACAAGAAAAGGGCAACCAGTGAAGAACAAACACCATTGTGCATTTTGGTACTATTTGCACATCGTTACAACACAGTATATAGACATAATATGACATTTGAAATGTCTTTATTCTGTTGGAACTTGTGAGTGTAATATTTACTGTTTATATGTGCATTTATGTTGTCACTATTGTTTATCCATTTCACTTGCTTTGGCAATGTAAACATATGTTTCCCATGCCAATAAAACCCCATGAATTGAAACTGAATAGAATCGAGAGAGTGAGAGAGAGAGAATATACAGTTGAAGTCAGAAGTTTACATACACTTAGGTTGGAGTCATTAAAACTCATTTTGGCAAGTTGGCTAGAACATCTACTTTGTGCATGACACAAGTCATTTTTCCAACAAATGTTTACAGACAGATTATTTCACTGTATCTCAATTCCAGTGGGTCAGAAGTTCACATACATGAAGTTGACTGTGCCTTTAAAAAGCTTGGAAAATTCCAGAAAACGATGTCATGGTTTCAGAAGCTTCTGATAGGCTAATTGACATCATTTGAGTCAATTGGAGGTGTACCTGTGGATGTATTTCAAGGCCTACCTTCAAACTCAGTGCCTCTTTGCTTGACATCATGGGAAAATCAAAAGAAATTAGCCAAGACCTCAGAAAAAGAATTGTAGACCTCCAGAAGTCTGGTTCATCCTTGAGAGCAATTTTCAAACGCCTGAAGGTACCACGTTAATCTGTACAAACAATTGTACGCAAGTATAAACACCATGGGATCAGGCAGCCATCATACCGCTCAGGAAGGACTATGGTTTGCAACTGCACATGGGGACAAAGATTGTACTTGTTGGAAAATGTCCTCTGGTCGGATGAAACAAAAATAGAACTGTTTGGCCATAATGACCATCGTTATGTTTAGAGGAAAAAGGGTGAGGCTTGCAAGCCGAAGAACACCATCCCAACCGTGAAGCACGGGGGTGGCAGCATCATGTTGTGGGGGTGCTTTGCTGCAGGAGGGACTGGTGCACTTCACAAAATAGATGGCTTCATGAGGGAGGAAAATGATGGCTATATTGTAGCAACATCTCAAGACAACAGTCAGGAAGTTAAAGCTTGGTCGCAAATGGGTCTTCCAAATGGACAATGACCCCAAGCATACTTCCAAAATTGTGGCAAAATGCATAAGGACAACAAAGTCAAGGTATTGGAGTGGCCATCACAAAGCCCTGACCTCAGTCCTATAGAAAATGTGTGGGCAGAACTGAAAAAGCGTGTGCGAGCAAGGAGGCCTACAAACCTGACTCAGTTACACCAGCTCTGTCAGGAGGAATGGGCCAAAATTCACCCAACTTATTGTGGGAAGCTTGTGGAAGGCTACCCAAAACATTTGACCAAAGTTAAACAATTTAATGGCAAAGCTACCAAATACTAATTGAGTGTATGTACACATCTTACCCCTGGGAATGTGATGAAAGAAATAAAATCTGAAATAAATCATTCTCTCTACTATTATTCTGACATTTCACATTCTTAAAATAAAGTGACCTAAGACAGGGCATTTTTACAAGGGTTAAATGTCAGGAATTGTGGAAAACTGAGTTTAAATGTATTTGGCTAAGGTGTATGTAAACTTCAGACTTCAACTGCATATATAGAGATAGATAGAGAGAGTGAAAGACAGGACAGATAGAGAAAACGATATATAGACAGAGAGAGAGAGAGCGAGCGAGAGAGCAAGAGAGAGAAAAGGGGAGACTAGAGGGCATAAGAGAGTGGGTCTACTCCACACCTAAGTCAAACACGGGGGAGAGTGTGTCGTGAGACGGACTTTTCCCCCGGGGTCGACTCCCAGCAACACAGTATGAGAACCTATGAGGACATACATGTGGTAGATTGGTCTCCGTTGCTCCCCTCCAATGGTTTTCCATAACAATCACATAGAAAGGAAAGACACATGAACTACGTTACAAATTCATGCTGGGGGAAAATTCCAGTGGCAAAGCATATTATGTCACTTCTTAGAGAAACAGATACTATATAATTATTACCTCTAAAAACACCACTTTACACCTGAATACCAGGTCTGGGACAGAGACAAAGAGGTTGTGTTCTGTGCACCCAAGTGCCAAAAGCAATATTTTGATATGGAAGATATACCTGTCTCCCCACTTGTCGTATGTAAAGCTATCTTTCTACACAAGATAGGACTGGTCTGGAGTCAGTTGAGAGCAATGTGATTAATGTACCCACAGGCAGGCAGGCCTGATCCCAGCTAGCACACACTGACGAGCATAATTAAAAGGCTTCAACTAACTCTGCTCTAGCCTGTGGCCATGGCAGAGAGAGAAGTGAGAGGCTTGTATATGGGTTGTGACGCAAGCTTTGCACAATGAAAGAAACAACTGTGTGAGTGTTGAGGGGCATGAATTCACATGTGCTCCCTCGCTCTCTCACACACACACACACATTATATCATACACACACAGGCGTACTCCCACGTACTGTACATTACTCAGAAACACACACGCTGTTGAACAAATAGGCGCACACACAGTCACGCTTCACTCTCACACACACCCCACTAGGCAAAAACTGGTTGAATCAATGTTGTTTCCACGTCATTTCAACATCAACAACAAAAAATGTGGAAAACTGATTGGATTTGTGAAAAGTAATCAATGTAAATGAATGTTGTCTTTTTTCACACTTTAATCTATCTCCAATGTCATGGTGAAATGTTTTGTTGATTTCACATTGCATTTAGGTTAGTTGACATTTCAACCCAATGTAAATCAAAAATAGACCTGTTGAACTGATGTCTGTACCCAGTGGGACCTTACAGTACTGCTTTACCTGTCACAGACAGGAAATCCATCACGCAGAATGCAATATTAAGATCACATCTATAAAATGACTACTGCATGTGAAGGCAATGTAAATAGAGGGACTATAGAACTGGAGGGTACTGAGCTGACCTAGCACAACATTGACTGAGAGTGGAAACTGTCCAGTGTGTGTACCACTACAAATAGTACCTCTACATATTAGAGTAATGGAGGTAGTTTGCAGGGGCTGTGGATGGTGAGCAGTACTCCTAGCATGCTGTGCCTCTATTATTAACCATCATTAGACAGGAAATCTGACAAATAACGAGGATGACAGCACAGCAAAGCCATTTCAAATCCCATTTTATTTTTACCTAGTCCACAAAACCCATTTTTGAAGCAGCATTTAGTTGTCAGTTGTGTGGCGCCACAGACTTGCTAATAAACAGGGAGAAAGTGGAGAGTGACTTGCAGGCGACACGGACGTTAAAGTGATTACCCATGAGCGGGCTGATAAGCGACTTCACCGTCCGCCCCCGGAGCATTCTGCCTTCACCGGGAATATAGCTTGAAGAGTTTGGAAGCTTGAAGAGTTTGGAAGCTTGAAGAGTTTCCGACAATCACCATAATTTATAACAGACATTTCCATTGATACTTTCCCCACATGTCCATAAGATTTATATTATTGTTGCAAGTCTCCCAGGATCCTCTCTGCTCCTGTTGCTGCCTGGGGAGTAGCTGCCTATCAGCGCTCTCCTCTCTATGCCTCTAACATAAATAAATAAAACATTAATGAGGACTCTCTTTCTCTCATCCCCCCTTCTCCCTTCTCTTTCACTCACTACCTCCCTTTTCCCCCTCCTGCCTGCCCTCTCGCTCGTATTAAACAGTCCTGCATCTTCCCACACAGGCAGAAAGCAGAAGCTGCAGGTCGCCCGTCTGTCACTAGGTTATCATCAGGTTGAGAGAAAACAGCTGACTACACTCTCACGCCTGCAGTAGCCTATTGATGATAACAGCTATACTATTCTCAATAGTCTGTCCATGAAATGTCATCTCCATGTAGTCGTTGACATGTATGGTAGAACAGTGGGTTCACTAAAGTGCCAGGTTAGGACGTCACTACACCATTCACTACACCATGTGCATGTGGTGAACGGATATTGAGTACGTAGGTCTTCATCCCATTTTGAAGGGGTGCCAAGTCTCTCTGCCTGCTCCTCCCACGTCTATGATGGAACGGGCCCTAAATGTCCCCCATGGCAATCAATATGGCCAGTTATATTGACCAGGAGAGGTCATCACTCAAAGGTCACAAAGTAAATCATCTCAATATTCAACAAGTAACCTCCCAGCTCTGAACTTGCTGATACTGCAGCCCGTCCTACTGCCAGGCTCAACATTGCGGACAAGACTGCCATCTTGTGGATGAATCAGGGCTCTGGCTCTTAATCACTGACAGTGATGTGAAATGGGGTTCAATTATATGCAGAGTGGGATTGTATGTCACCAAAGATAATCCTTTATTTGCTTCTTAAAAAGGGTTGAGATTTTATAAGAGGGCCTGCTCACAAACTTTAAAGGGGTAGAGGTCTCTTACCTGAGAGTTGCCCTGCCTCTGTGGAAACCACAGGCGGCCAGTGGCACCTTAATTTGGGGAGGACGGGCTCATACTAATGGCCGGAACTGAATCCACACTTCCTCTACATCCCTTCAGTGCCACAAACAAGAACATAAAGGTAAAGGTAAAAAAACAAACCTTGTTCAATAGAGACATGATATGACACATAAGCCAATTTCATTGGAATGTATTTTTTAATTCATGTTGTAATATTATTATATTTAAAAAAAAATCTAATACAATTATGTAGAAAACTATGATAATTTGCATGATTTATTAAACATTTATAACTGAATGAAGTAGCCAATTATGGATATGGCAGTGTATTAGGAGGTGGTTAATCCCTCCAGGTCTGACATCAGAAATGGGTCTTCTTCTTTCAGGGCCTGGGATTTTGGGATGCTGCAGAGCCTGCAAGAACAGAGAAGGTATATCAATTCATGCAGATAAATTAAGTGGAGATCATTTGTGCTCTCCTATGTGCCAGCTGCTGCGATTAAGATGATTGAGTGAGATCTATTTATGTTTAATTGAACACTATTTGAATTCATATCTTATATGTGTGCAATTATCAGTGGATTATTTTGTTTGAAATCATTTGTGATGATTGTGTATTTTATATTGCCCATCATTACCTGTAGGGATATGGATTGATCCACCAACAGTGTTACCAGTCATTATGGGAGAAAAGACAAAGGCCCCATTCTGAGCTGAGATTGTGATGGGTTGGACAGCAGAAGATCCCCTCCCTGCACCTGCTTCCCCAACTTGGCCTGGACCTCCTGCTAGAGAGAGAGAGAGAGAGAGAGAGAGAGAGAGAGAGAGAGAGAGAGAGAGAGAGAGAGAGAGAGAGAGAGAGAGAGAGAGAGAGAGAAGAGAGAGAGAAGAGAGAGAGAAGAGAGAGAGAGAGAGAGAGAGAGAGAGAGAGAGAGAGAGAGAAATAGACATTAACATTTAACTGCATTTCTCCTTCATAATAGTTTACATTGTTCTGCCAGAAAAAAAACATAAGTGCAGTTTGAGAATCAGATCCAATGGATAAGCCCTTCCTATCATAATGTACAGCTTTGAACCTGTTTTTAGACAGGGAATACATATATCTTCAAACCTGATGTATTACCTGTGTACTCATCATTTAACTTCTCGGCAAGATTTACTTGTCTAATCTCCTTCAGAATCGCCAGTGTGATCTTCACAGCACCCTTTGCCGTGTAAGTTTCCACCATTTTATCCACAGTGTCCTCCCTGTCAGCAAACTCCAACTCGGCCTTTGGGATAGAGCAGAAGCCATCCAACACATCACCCTTTATCAGGTGCCACTGAAAAGTCTTCAGATCAGATTTGCCCAGTTGCTTCAGAGTTTTCAGCAGCAGACCCGATTCTGAACGTGGCGCCATTGTAGGTCAATCACTAGACACAGAATATTAGAATAGGTGAGAAAAACGTGTAATTGTTCCTGTATTCCAGACGGTGTGGTATAAATAGTACTATTGTAACTACTCAGTGTTACACTGTACTTACTCTGTGGACCTTTGTAAAAGAGGGTTAAGGTTAAGGTTTGGGGCTGAGGTTAGGATTAGGGTTACTCTTGTAACTACATTGTAACTTATTGCGGAAAAGGAAATGATCAATGAATACAGACGGGGATACAGCATTTACAGTTTGAGACACTTATCAAGCAGAAAGAAAATCTGATTTGCTCTACAAATAATATATCTTACTGATTATGACCAACAACCAGAGAGACGGTATAGCATTTGTCTCTACAGATTACATTGTGGGTCAGGACATTGTGTAACTGCTCTATTTTGGGCTGGCTAATCGAGCTCCAGTCCACAATGTTGTTTAGAATGTAAATGGGTGATTCTGCAACTTCGGGCTCTTTGGCCCTGCAAGCATTCAGAAATGAAAGCTTATTGAAATACCATTTTACCAGTATTATAATTGTCTTTGATTTGTCTAGAAATAATATCTGATAATGGCTGCAATTGTCCTATTCAGGGAATGTATATATTTGTATCATTTTTCTCAGACAGCCATAGACAAATATCATTTACATCACGTCATTAAACATCAATTTTAGTTGAAAATGAAATATAATACAATTAATTTCTTATATGTTTGTACATTAACTTGTATTTGAATATTATTTTAAGTGATTTTTAATGTTTTCCTATATTAATAAATCAACACGACGCCTGAATGTATAAACTTGCCTTTGTGACAGCAGAAAACATTCATTTATCATGAAAAATATTATATTTCCACCCAACCTTTTTGAGAGATTATGATAACAACACAGATTGTTCTCCGCAAAGTCAATATGCACTATGATCTCCTCTTTCTGCAGAATCTCTTTTAATTCTCAGTTTGGAGTATTGGTGTCAAATGTTGTACACGTGTTTCCTCACCTTCTCTTTCAATCCGTTGGAGAAAACCTCCAGTAGAATCTGCAGTGTGACACATACCTTCTCTTTTACTGTCAAATGCACAGTGAACTTCTCCATGTTTCCCTCTTTATTTTTCCTCTCTCGCCTCAAGTTTTTTCCCCCACTCAAACCATCATGTCTGTTCACCAGCATCAGAGTCAGATATTTCAGCTATTTTGTTTGGCAAAGGGAACGCTCTGTACATTCACTCTTTCTTCAGGTCCTCACAGCACAAAGACTCAATAAGGTTCTCATTGCACCTGCAGCTGATCACTTTGTGATACTGGAGTTTGTCCGCCAGGAACTGGGGGTTGGCGTGGGTTTTGCAGAGACATGTGTCCCTATCCTGGACTGTTGGATTGACAACCCAAAAAGGACATCTTTTGCAGAATTAAAAGTATGACATTTTAATCTCTGAATATTCCCTCTTAAACTTCTGATAAAGGTTCTGAATTGTCAAGGAGCTCTTCTGCTTTTTTTGTTAGTGTGTCCTCTTTCCCTGTTGTTGCTCTGCTGTTGTCATCACGTTCATAGAGTCTAGTGATTTTCTCTTCTGTGGCTGTGCTAACTCTGTTCCACTGCTTTTTCCTGTGGAGTATTGAAGACTTGTTGGCCTGTTTTCATTTGCCCTCATTGCTTTTACCTGAAAATCCAAATACTCTGTTTGCGGCTTTGACCAGGCGATACTTTCTCAGGACGCTGCCTCAGCATTTTTGAAGCCATTTGTTTGTCCTTGGCACTGAGCATTTTTTGATACTTTTGCTTTAACTCTGCAATGATGGCATTTTGAAAGAATAAAATCCTCGTCACGTTCTTCAGAGTTCCCTTCATTTGCTGTTTTGTCTTTGGGGAATCTTGTCTCTCTATTTTCTTCATCAGTTGACCTTTTTTTTGTATTTCTCAGCTTCCCGTAAAGTTTCATCAAGCTTGACATTTGTCATGCAAAGATCTCTGTATGTTTTTGAGCGACCTCTTCCAAACCTCTTCCTGTTGCAGATGATGAGGAAGGGGTATCAACGCGTGCATCTGGGGCAGGTATGTGGCCTCATGTTCTGGCTGCAAGTCATCTGGTGGCTGAGGTGGAGTGTTGCCTGATAGGTTGGCCTCATGTTCTGGCTGCAAGTCATCTGGTGACTGAGGTGGTGTGTTGCCTGATAGGTAGATCTCCATTGCAACTGTTTTCTTTAAAGTCTGTTTTGGTTGCATTTCCATGGTCTTCTCTTGTTTCTTTGTTTTGGCTTTGTAAGCTCAGAGATAGATTTCACTTCTCCCTTCTCTTTTTTCTTCTAGTATCTCTCCCTGTCTTTTTGCAGATGTTCCTGGTATCGTATAGGATAATTTTTTTCATTTTCTTTCTGTCTGTGACCTCTGTGCTGCTTATGTGACATCTTCTAAAAACAAAGAAAAATACTACTTAAGTTTGCAACTTGTGCACGCACACCTTGGAGCATTAGAATATAGCATTATAATATCATGGATTTTTGTCATTTCCACCACGTTCTGTCATTTCCAACACAGGTAACTTTGTGATAAAAATGACTGTGATGGAAATTATGTTTCTACAAGTTTTGGAGAAAAATGACAGGCTGCTTAGCATGCCTTGGCTAGTATTACAGCTAGCATAGAGTTTACACTAAAAACATGAAATATATACATTTATGTTCTATTCTACCACAAATTAAAGAAATTATAGCCTGTTTGGAAATGACTGACAATAAAAATATTCTCTACACAAGCAATATTTACCAAGATTTTACTTCAGCTTCTGTCACGCCCTGGTCTTAGTATTCTGTGTTTTCTTTATTATTTTGGTCAGGCCAGGGTGTGACATGGGTTATTTATGTGGTGTGTTTTGTCTTGGGGTTTTTGTAGGTAATGGGATTGTTGTAGGTAGTCTAGTTGCCTAGTGGTTCTCAATCAGAGGCAGGTGTTTATCATTGTCTCTGATTGGGAACCATGTTTAGGCAGCCATATTCTTTGAGTGTTTCGTGGGTGATTGTTCCTGTCTCTGTGTTTGTTTGCACCAGATAGGCCTGTTTAGGTTTTTTCGACACAAGAGAACGTTATGTTTATTGTTTTGTATTGTATCTTCTTTATTAAAGCCCTCAGTGGTGGAAATGCACGCTGCATACAAAGATATGGCTATTGGTATGTTTTACAGATCACATTTACCATCCTCCTCCCCCATCTCTTCAATGAATATCCCATAGGCCTCTGCCCAACTGAAACACTTATTTGAATTTGAAAGGACAGCAGGTAAGGCACTTAAATTGAGGAGATCTTTACATTTTTTTCAGTTAAGGTAAGATTTGTCCCTTATATGAACTACATTTATATTGTTTTATGATGACACCATCTATGGAAATGGACACAAGGTATGTATGTTGAAGACTTGCTGTATTTGAACCAGTTATTTTCATTCACAACAAAAAACAAGTTATGAATACTGTTGTGTGCATATTTTGTTAATCATCTGTGTAATTAATATTTTTGGGATTCAGACTTCACCCTTCCTACACCTCTGATCAATAAAACAGGACACCTGTTAGATCACCATGCACTGCAAAATCATTCTGGCTATTGATACAGAGAACATCAACACATTACCATCAACACGCCAGAGGATATACCCATTGGACTTGAGGCTCTGCTTGGAGTTTACATGATTTTTTATATTCTGCTTTGCCACTAAAATCATAATAAACACTGAGAACTAAAATATTGTGTTATTGTTATGTGTCACGCCTGCTCCCGCTCGAGGGCACCAGCTGCTGCATTAATTGTCCTATGTCCTTATGTTACCTGACGCTGTTCGTGCCCTGTTCTTTGTCCGTTCCAAATTAAATGTTGACTCCCCGTACCTGCTTCTCATCTCCAGCGTCAGTCCTCACAGTTGTGTATTATTTTTATTATTATGATATAAGGACATAGAAGTGCCCGTAGTTGCGGAATCACCCAAATATACATGTAAGAACATGCAAACCAGGTCTGTTTATGCTTAGGTTGTACTCCGTGTCATATGCCAAACATGTGGCATTACAAGGAATGGCAAGCAGTGAAATGATAGCCCAGACTGATACCCAGGCTACACGAAAGGCAGGTATCTTACAATGACAGTTGAAGAGAAACTTATTTGAATAGAGGGGCATACTGTAGGTGCTTTTTATTTAAAATTACGAACTGATTGCTAATTACTAATCATGGCGCAGGAAAAATACTTTTGCGTGATTATAGACTATTCATAACGAATTCATATCGCACTCTAAGCAACACCGAACAAACATTTTAAGAATATCCCAAACATTCGTTGACGTCCTCTCTCAGAATGTGTAGACAACCTTTATCTGTCTGAAATGGTAACTTAGTCTTGCCATCAAAAGTTACAAACTTGTCTATATCATACATAACACTATTTTCACTTTCGCTTTATGATGCTTATCAACTATAGAAAACAGGCACGTGCAAATATGAGCTCTGCTTACCTTCTGAAGTTGGCTTTTGGGTCCCCAAAAATGTTTGTTTTACATATATATAAAAAATAATTGTTGTTCGGATCCCACTGTCTGCCGCAAATCGTCCTGACGTCGTCAAATCGCCACCCGGTCAGTTGGTTGCCTCTGTTAATTTGCGCTGCAGGCTACAGACCTCGCATCCTGTTGCGCCCCCCCCCCTTTTTTTATATATATATATTTTTTTAAATAATGTAGAATAGTCTGTTTACTTACAAGAAGTACACAAATAGATAATGATAACATATGCTAGGGGGAGCAACACATTCTCCCATAAAAAAATAAAAAAAGTCATCAAGAATATGAACTATTATAAAACTGTGAATATCTTTCCATAGCTGTTTTACATCTAGACAATGCCAAAATAAATGCACCTGTTACGCCTTTTTCCCTCCGTGCACCCGATTAGACTGCGTCATCGGTCGAGTGTGTGTAGCTACCCTTATATACTGAACAAAAAAATATATATACGGGACATGCAACATTTTCAAATATTTTACTGAGTTACAGTTCATATAAGGAAATCAGTCAATTGAAATAAAGAAATTAGGTCCTAAATTCAGGGGTCCACCCACTGGGGAGCCAGGCCCAGCCAATCAGAATGAGTTCTTCTCCCACAAAAAGTGCTTTATTCAGACGATACCGCGAGTGACGAAGCAGGATGTGGAGGTCCTGAGCTGGCGTGGTTACACGCAGTCTGTGGTTTTGAGCCCGGTTGGATGTCCTGCTAAATTTTCTAAAACGTTGTTGGAGGCAGCTCATGGTAGAAAAATGAACATTCAATTATCTGGCAACAGCTCTGGTGGACATTCCTGCAGCCTGCATGCATGCTCCCTCAGAACTTGAGATATCTGAAGCATTGTGTTGTGTGACAATACTGTAAAGAGGCATTTTATTGTCCCTAGCTAGCATAATCAATCAATCAAATATATTTACAATGTCTTTTTACAATGTCTTTTCTGATGTCAATATGTTTAGGAGGCACTGTTTTCTGATGTCTATGTTTAGGAGGCACTGTAACTAGCTTGCTAACCATTTGTGATGATGAGTGAGTGAGTTGTGTTGTTACAGAAATCCAGTACATTCATTTGGTATTGTAACGAGACTGTACAGCCACCGAAACTCACACGTACAGGTAGTTTGTGATGGAGACTCTGCTGTACTTTTGTATGCTTTTTATCCAGTAGGCTTGAAACTAGAGCTCACGAGCCAAAAGTAGTCCCAGAAAAGTGAGTACTACATCAGTCACATTATGTGCACCACATCATAGCTCTCGCTCGGGGCATACTCTTTTCACAGCACTTTGATACAGCTACGGCCAGGGTAAGACATCATTTTTCGCTAACCCTTTTCCTAACCTTAACCTCAGTCTCCTAATCTCCTATGTTAATTATCCAAACCTGCTGCTTAAGTTCCCTTAACCTGCCACGAAAAAGCCACTTCCTGTCTTAGCTGTATCGAAGTGGCGCGAATAGAGTGTTCCTCCTCTCGCTCTGCTGTGTGTGGATCTTGCTAGCTGTCAATCAAATGGCGAGGGGCTGAAGCTCATTGGCTAGAACTCAAATTGCTAGAGGGCTGGCCCACGTGGAGGAAAATGTATGAGCTACTCATTTACACATTCAGCCCAAAAGCGGGATGTTACAAAAATAATTAGTAGTCACTAAAGTTACGGAGCATGTCTTTAACTAGTATAAACATTCCAGCATGAAGATTATTGTCCCCCGAGATGAAATCGGGGAGGGGACTGTGGATCTGTCGCTGTCTGTCCATCTGTTTGTACGTTACACGGAACCCAAACCGGCTGCGTGCGTGCGCCATCGTGTATACATTTATTTTGTCCCCCCACACCAAACGCGATCACGACACGCAGGTTAAAATATCAAAACAAACTCTGCACCAATTACATTAATTTGGGGACAGGCCAAAAAGCATTAAACATTTTCACTTGCTAGCTAATTTGTCCCATTTAGATAGCTTGCTGTTGCTAGCTAATTTGTCCTGGGATATAAACATTGAGTTGTTATTTTACCTGAAATGCACAAGGTCCTCTACTCCGCCAATTAATCCACACATAAAATGGTCAACCGAATCGTTTCTGGTCATCTCTCCTCCTTCCAGGCATTTTGTTCTCTGGACTTTATATTGCGATTGTCAACTTTCATTAATTAGGTGCATTACCGCCACCGAACTCGTTCATCTTTCAGTCACCCACGTGTATAACCAATGAGGAAATGGCACGTGGGTACCTGCTTCTATAAACCAATGAGGAGATGGGAGAGGCAGTACTTGCAGCGCGATCTGCGTCACAAATAGAACTGACTTCTATTTTAGCCCTTGACAACGCAGATGCTCATTGGCGCTCCCGAGCAGTGTGGGTGCAATAGTTGAATAATATAGATTTAGAAATGTATTTTGCAACATTTGCGCACGCGACGCAAGTGGTGTAGTCAGCCTGTTAGTCAAACGCGGTATCTCAGACAGCACTGGGGGGCGCTGCATCATTTGTGGGCGACGACATGTTAACGGTTGCCTTGTTTCCCATTTAATAATCAAGTTGTCATTTATTTGGATGAACATACCCGTGCAAAAAAAATGTCAAATTTGCAGTTTCACATGTGAATATCACATTTTCAAATGTGAAATAGCTGTTTTCACATGTTGAACTTGAATTTCACACATGAAACCATCTTTTCACATTTATTACATTTAGAGTTTGCATGATAACACTACCTTTTCACATGCTATGAAACCACACACTTTTGCAGAGACATTGATATCACTGGCAACAATTGATATGTTGAAACAATGTGTGGGGAGGCAGAAGCACAGAAACTCACATTGATACCTTTGTCCGATAACTGTGAAACTAAGAATTTCTGCTATAGTTAGCAATCAAGAGGAAACTGACTGAACGACTTAAAAAGTCCCCACCTTTATGCTCTCCAAATGGATGTTAGCTGTGAGGGCCGAGATGCATTGACTTTTGTTCGCTACATGTTGGGGGATGTTATTCACAAGGACATGTTGTTCTCTCTCACAATTCCCAAGCATGAAACGGAAAAGGGGATGTTCAGCTATATTGACGATAAACAGATTCCAAGGGATCGAATGGTGGACCTTTGCACAGATGGGGCTCCATCTATCACAGGACTGCGGGCAGGCCTCTGCACTCTAGTTATGAATGTGTCTCCCTCTGCCATATGGAGGCATTTCATGTTACATCCACTGAGCTAGAATGGATACACCGAGAGCATCTGGTGGCAAAAGAGCTGAGCCAGAATTCTGAGATATGCAGCAGGTAACTTTGATTGTAAACTACTTTGCACACTCCTGTTTGCAAAACTATTTAGAGACATGGGATCAGAGCATGACATTGTTCTATTGCATACCAAGGCTTGGTGGTTATCGAGGGGAGAGTGTTGGAAAGATTTTTCAAATTGAGAGAGGAACTGTTGTCATTCACAATGGATTTAAAAAACAGACTTTGTTGACTTTCTGTGTAATGAAAAGAAAATGTGTCTCCTTAAGTGACAGACATACAGTATTTGGGATACCGAACGATCTGAACGCAAGCATGCAGGGGAATTATAAAAACACTCTACAGATGAGTGACCGAATCAGTTAAATCCGTTTGACTGTGATCCTGGCTGTCTCGGTTGACATGCTGGTAACTGAAATCGAACATCTGATTGAGCTGTCACACGACCGAAGCATTCATGAGTCACTATGCAGGAGTTTTGGTTTCTGACTCAAAGGGGATACTGAGCTGCCTCCCACCAAGCATTAAAACTCATTGTACGCTGATTCAGTTTTCACGTCTGCATTAAAAACAAATATCGATCCAGGTTGGATGTAACCGGAGAAATGAGGGGAGCACTATCAACCACACCCGCTGACTTTGAGAAGCTCTGACGTGACATGCATCCAGCACACATCTCATTAGTGTTGGTGAGAAAAGACAAATGATGTCAGACCAATTTGCAATTGACTGTCATAGCCCTACATTAAAAGTATGTGATAGTGAGTTGAGAATACAATCAAAAATAATGTTAGAACGTTTTGCAGTTGACTGCCATAGCCCCGATTTAAAAAAAGTTACAATTGGCTGTTTATTACATACATTTTTTTCACATGGTTGGGGTCACAAGAATTTTCAGATATCAAAATGAGGTCGTGAGCCAAAAAGGTTTGGGAACCCTCGCCTTAACTGCTACATCCATTTTTGGACTTATAAATTAATATGTACCCATTAATTCTTGAAGAATATAACGTATAAATGCCTCAAGCTTAATTCAACTGTCATACCACATCAGAACCCAAAATATAAGCTTGTACTACTTCAATGTTTGTAAACAAAGTAAATGTAAACAACCAATGTATAGCCGAAAAACATAGATGAAACTATAATTTGTATATAATAGATGATCAGTCTTTGCATCCATAGCATAGTGTATGGATTTGATAGTAGTTGCATTTCTCAAGCCCCATCCTTCAGCTTTTTACTGAAAATGTAGCGAGGAAAACACTATGTTAATGTTTTAGGCCTTTGTTCAATCAGATCGCTTTAGCCGACATTCACATATCAGTTGTTTTGCGGTGTCTGATCTGGGACTGCATTAGAGCTGTCCAATCCAGAAGTGGCTTTGCTTTTAGGGAAATCCTTTTAGAGCAAGCCAAATAATGTCATGTTTTAAAAAGTTATCCTAGCTCAGGATTCACTGTCTGAATGTAAGATGCCAATCATAAAGCAGATATTTCCATTGGCTTCATGGAGTCGCATGAACAGAAATCCCATGCAGCCTTGTTTACAAGTTCGAACACTGGAATGTGAGATGTAATCTACACTTTGATTAGTATAATATAAATCCTAATTATTTTGTTTGATGAGTTTTCAATTTGAGCAGGATTATTTCTATATTGCCTGTACCTTCCCAATCAGAACTTCTAATGCAAGTTGTGGTGGGTGTGGCTTCCTGACAATGATCTCAAGAACAGTTGCTCACTGATTTGATGGCTCCAACGCAGCTCCACCTCCTACACAGTCAAAACTTCCGCTGTGTGGGTGTCTGCTGTCACCGGTTAATGCTTGATCTGATTGAATCTAGGCCTTAATTAAGGATGACTGATTTAAACACTTTTAATAATATTTAAATAATGTTTACATTTTTTACTTGAATAATGCTTACATACTGTTTTACTCACTTCTTATGTATATATTGTTTTATAATCAAGGCTCACACCTTTTCTATCCATATGCTGTCCACATACTGTCCATATACTGTCCACATATGGTCCATATATTGTCCACATACTGTCCATATATTGTCCACATACTGTCCACATATGGTCCATATATTGTCCACATATGGTCCATATATTGTCCACATATGGTCCATATATTGTCCACATATGGTCCATATATTGTCCACATATGGTCCATATATTGTCCACATACGGTCCATATATTGTCCATATTGTCCACATACTGTCCATATATTGTCCCTATATTGTCCACATACTGTCCATATATTGTCCACATACTGTCCATATATTGTCCACATACTGTCCATATATTGTCCACATACTGTCCATATATTGTCCACATACTGTCCATATACTGTGACGTCAATAAGGGATCATAGCTTTCATCTGGATTCACATAGTCAGTCTATGTCATGGAGAAAGCAGGTGTTTTATAAACTCAGTGTATGATGGTGTGGACAGTATATGGACTGTATATGGACAGTTAAATCCACTTTAATCAGTGTAGATGAAGGGGAGGAGACAGGTTAAAGAAAGATTTTTAAGCCTTGAGACAATTGAAACATGGTTTGTGTATGTGTGCCATTCAGAGGTTGAATGGTACCATACCCCATTCCTTTGAATGGGTTATGGTACATCACCAAGCTTAGGACCCTGGGACTGAACACCTCCCTCTGCAACTGGATCCGGGACTTCCTGACGGGCCTCCCCCAGGTGGTGAAGGTTGGCAACAACACATCCACCACTCTGACCCTCAACGCTTAGTCCCCTCCTGTACTTCCTGTTCACACCATCATTAAGTTTGCTGACATCACAACAAGGGTTGGCCTGATCACCGGCGACAATGAGGCAGCCAATAGGGAGGAGGTCAGTGAGGTGGTGTGGTGCCAGGACAAAAACCTCTACCTGAATGTCAGCAAGACAAAGGAGCTGATCGTGGACTACAGGAAACGGAGGGCCAAGCACACCCCCATCCACATTGATAGGACTGTAGTGGAGCAGGTCGAGAGCTTCATGTTCCTCATCACTAAGGAATTATCATGGTCCACACACCAACACAGTCGTGAAGCAGGCCCAACAAAGTCTCTTCGCAGCTCAGGAGGCTGAAAAGATTCGGAATGGGCCCTCAGATCCTAAAAAAGTTCTACAGCTGCACCATTGACAGCATCTTGCCTGGCTGCACACATAGGGTAGTGCGTATACGACCCAATACATCACTGGGGCCGTGCTCTCTACCATACCAGGCGGTGTCAGAGGAAGTCATAGATTGTCCTCTCTGCTGCGGCAAGCGGTACAGATAGGACCCTGAACAGCTTCTATCCCCAAGCCATAAGACTGCTAAATAGTTAGTTAAATAGTTAACCAATAGCTACCCAGACTGTCTGCATTGAACTCTTTTGACTCATCACATTCGCTGCTGCTACTGTTTAATATGTATCCTGTTGCCTAGTCACTGTATCCCTACAGTACCTATATGTACATATCTACCTCTTACCTCGTACCCCTACATATCGACTCAGTACTGGTACCCCATATAGAGTATATCACAAAAGTGAGTACACCCCTCACATTTTTGTAAATATTTGAGTATATCTTTTCATGTGACAACACTGAAGAAATTACACTTTGCTACTATGTAAAGTAGTGAGTGTACAGCTTGTATAACAGTGTAAATTTGCTGTCCCCTCAAAATAACTCAACACACAGCCATTAATGTCTAAACCGCTGGCAACAAAAGTGAGTACACCCCTAAGTGAAAATGTCCAAATTGGGCCCAAAGTGTCAATATTTTGTGTGGCCACCATCATTTTCCAGCACTGCCTTAACCCTCTTGGGCATGGAGTTCACCAGAGCTTCACAGGTTGCCACTGGAGTCCTCTTCCACTCCTCCATGACGACATCACTGAGCTGGTGGATGTTAGAGACCTTGCACGTGCACTCAACTTCTTTGGTCGACCATGGCGAGGCCTGTTCTGAGTGGAACCTGTCCAGTTAAACCGCTGTATGGTCTTGGCCACGGTGCTGCAGCTCAGTTTCAGGGTCTTGGCACTCTTCTTATAGCCCAGGACATCTTCATGCAGAGCAACAATTATTTTGTTCAGATCCTCAGAGAGTTCTTTGCCATGAGGTGCCATGTTGAACTTCCAGTGACCAGTCAGTATGAGGGAGTGTGAGAGCGATGACACCAAATTTAATGCACCTGCTCCCCATTCACACCTGAGACCTTGTAACACTAACGAGTCACATGACACTGGGGAGGGAAAATGGCTAATTGGGCCCAATTTGGACATTTTCACTTAGGGGTGTACTCACTTTTGTTGCCAGCGGTTTAGACATTAATGGCTGTGTGTTGAGTTATTTTGAGGGGACAGCAAATTTACACTGTTATACAAGCTGTACACTCACTACTTTACATAGTAGCAAAGTGTAATTTCTTCAGTGTTGTCACATGAAAAGATATACTCAAATATTTACAAAAATGTGAGGGGTGTACTCACTTTTGTGATGTACTGTATATAGCCAAGTTATTGTTACTCATTGTGTATTTATTCCTCATGTTATTATTGTTCTATTATTTAAATGTTTGCCCTTTGCATTGTTGGGAAGGGCCGATAAGTAAGCACCTGTTGTTGACAAAGCATGTGACAAAGAACATTTGATTTGATGTGTCCGAAAACCACGTGTTTTTTTCACAATACATTTTTTCATGTTTTTTTTGTAAGGGTAGTGCACACCAGCACCAATCCAACGTACGAAAGCGCCTCTCAAAACAGACTGACCCAGCATGCCCCAGCATCATCACATACAGCAACTAATTTGCTTGATAGGCGTGATAGACTGAGAGATACTGAAATATACACACACATTACATGACCCCCTTCTTAGACTGAAACACACTCTGTTACATAGCCTGGATAAACACAACCTCTGAGACGTTGTACAGTAACATACATGTACAATGCATTGAGAGTGTTTAACACAAAACCCTATTGGCAAATTGGCATCCTAACTTATTTGGGGTCTTACCCCACGACCCATGTGACTTTCTGCTGCAATTGACTCAGGTGCTTGACCCATCTTACATCAGACACTGGTTATGAGTCTCTGTGTCTTCGACTGAGATTTTAGTCCTGACAGTGTCGGATTCCCTTTCATCCGTTGGCGCCCACAGTGTCACATTGCCGTCCTCCCTTCTGCTGAAGGGTAATCTAGGCAACACTGGTTGCTTTTCCTCGGAGCACCCTGTTTCCTTGAGGAGTTGTGTGTCTGACTAGGCGCAAATGAGTCAGTGCTCAACTCAGTCTCTTTTCCCATCCCAGTGCCCTCTTGCTCTGAAACAACCTCACAGTAAGTTTGAGCCTGTTGTAGTCTACAATGGCATGATAAGGCCCATTACACTTTACTACTTCATAGCACGTCTGACAGTTTCTTTAGAATTTTTAAAGGACCCTTGAAATTCTTTCTCAACTTCCTCTGGTAGTCTCTGAGCCACACACTTTAATTTTCCTCATTCCTCTAGTAGTCTCTGAGCCACACACTTTAATTTTCCTCATTCCTCTGGTAGTACTCTGAGCCACACATATACATTTTCCTCATTCCTCTGGTAGTCTCTGAGTCACACATATACATTTTCCTCATTCCTATAGTAGTCTCTGAGTCACACATATTCATTTTCCTCATTCCTCTGGTAGTCTCTGAGCCACACATATACATTTTCCTCATTCCTATAGTAGTCTCTGAGCCACACATATACATTTTCCTCATTCCTCTAGTAGTCTCTGAGCCACACATATACATTTTCCTCATTCCTCTGGTAGTCTCTGAGCCACACATATACATTTTCCTCATTCCTCTGGTAGTCTCTGAGCCACACATATACATTTTCCTCATTCCTCTAGTAGTCTCTGAGCCACACATATACATTTTCCTCATTCCTCTAGTAGTCTCTGAGCCACACACTTTAATTTTCCTCATTCCTCTGGTAGTACTCTGAGCCACACATATACATTTTCCTCATTCCTCTAGTAGTCTCTGAGTCACACATATTCATTTTCCTCATTCCTCTGGTAGTCTCTGAGCCACACATATACATTTTCCTCATTCCTCTGGTAGTCTCTGAGTCACACATATTCATTTTCCTCATTCCTCTGGTAGTCTCTGAGCCACACATATACATTTTCCTCATTCCTCTGGAAGTCTCTGAGCCACACATATACATTTTCCTCATTCCTCTGGTAGTCTCTGAGTCACACATATTCATTTTCCTCATTCCTCTGGAGTGTCACCTTTAGATCCAAATATTGTGTTTGTTTACCTGTAGCTTTTAGGTGATTCCTCTTCTCAGCTTCCCTTAGAATGTTTTTTATTTTGAGCACCTGCCCCCTGAAAGGTCTGTACACGGGCCTTCTAGCAGATGTACCTGTATAGTTCTTGATAAGAATGCAGAAACGAAATCTGCATTCAATTTTAAGCCTAAATTGCATGCCCTTTATAATCACCATAATGAACTAACTTAATTTGTTGCCTATGCAAATGTTTTTTATATAGAAAAACTACATAGAACAAAATGCAGGCTTAACTACAGTTGAAGTCTGAAGTTTACATACAACTTAGCCAAATACATTTAAAAACTCAGTTTTTCATAATTCCTGACATTTAATCCTTTTAAAAATGCCCTGTCTTAAGTCAGTTAGGATCACCAGTTTATTTTAAGAATGTGAAATGTCAGAATAATAGTAGAGAGAATGATTGATTTAAGCTTTTATTTCTTTCATCACATTCCCAGTGGGTCAGAAGTTGAGTAATTATGAGTAATTACAATACTTGTTACACTGTAATTACACCCAGAGGTAGCGTTTCTGGTGGGCAGAGACTTTAATTCGGGGAGACTTAAAACTGTCCTACCTCACTTCTACCAACATGTCTCCTGGGCCAATAGGGGCGCTAGAACTAGACCACTTTTATTCTACCCACAGAAATGCATACAAGGCCCTCCCTCGTCTCCCTTGGGCAAATCTGACCATGACTCCATTCTCCTGCATCCTGTTTACAACAAAAGCTCAAACAGGAGGTACCAGTGATGTGCTCAATCTCTCCTTATCCCAGTCTGTAATTTCAACATGGTTCAAGCTGCCACCGTTGTCCGTGTTCCCAAGAGCTCCAAGGTAACCTGCTTAATGACTACCGTCCTGTAGCACTCACATCTGTAATTATGAAGCGGTATGAAAGGCTGGTCATGACCCACATCAACACCATCATCCCAGACACCCTACACCCACACCAATTTGCATATGGGCCAACAGATCCACAGACGACGCAATCTAAATTGCACTTCATTCTGCCCTCTCCCACCTAAACAAGAAGGGAAATAACTGTGTGAGAATGCTATTCATAGACTACAGCTCAACACCATAGTCCCTCCAAGCTCATCACCAAATTAGGGACCCTGGATAAAACACCTCCACCACATTGAGTTTCAACCCCTGGGGCCCCTCAGGGGTGTGTGCTTAGTCCCCGCCTGTACTCACAACTGACACTCACGACCAAGTTCCAAACTGCCTCTGGAAGCAACATCAGCACAATAACTGTTTGTCAGGAGCTTCATGAAACGGGTTTCCATGACTGAGCAGCCGCACACAAGCCTAAGATCACAATGGGCAATGCCAAGCATTGGCTGGAGTGGTGTAAAGCTCGCTGCCATTGGACTATGAAGCAGTGGAAACGTGTTCTCTGGAGTGATGAATCACACTTCACCATCTGGCAGTCCGACGGACGAATCTGGGTTTGGAGGATGCCAGGAGAACGCTATCTGCCCCAATGCATAGTGCTAACTGTAAAGTTTGGTGGTGGAGGAGGAATAATGGTCTGGGGCTGTTTTTCATGGTTCGGGCTAGGCCCTTTAGTTCCAGTGAAGGGAAGTCGTAACGCTACAGTATGCAATGACATTCTAGATGATTCTGTGCTCCCAACTTCGTGGCAACAGTTTGGGGAAGGCCCTTTCCTGTTCAGCATGACATGCACAAAGCGAGGTCCATACAGAAATGCTTGGTCGAGATCGGTGTTGAAGAACTTGACTGGCCTGCACAGAGCCCTGACCTCAAACCTATCGAACACCCCTTTGGGATGAATTGGTACGCCGAATGCGAGCCAGGCCTAACCGCCCAACATCAGTGCCCGACCTCAATAATGCTCTTGTGGCTAAATGGAAGCAAGTCCCCGCAGCAATGTTCCAACATCTAGTAGAAAGCCTTCCCAGAAGAGTGGAGGCTGTTATAGAGGCAAAGCGGGGACCAACTCCATATTAAGGCCCATGATTTTGGAATGAGATTTTCGACAAGCCGGTGTCCACATACTTTTGGTCATGTAGTGTACACTGGAGTTGCTTACCAAGATGTCATTAAATGTTCCTGAGTGGAATAGTTACAGTTATGACTTTAATCGGCTTGAATATCTATGGCAAGACTTTAAAATGGTTGTCTAGCGATGATTAACAACCGACTTGACAGAGCTTGAAGAATTTTTGAAAGAATAATGTGCAAAATATTGTATGATCCTGGTGTGCAAAAGCTCTTAGAGACTTATCCAGAAAGGCTGTAATCGCTGTCAATGGTGATTTTAACATGCATTTCATTTCCAATACATTTCAAAAAACATGTTTTCACTTTGTCATTATGGGGAATTGTGTGTAGATGGGTGAGAATTTCAGACTGTAACACAATCAAATGTGGAATAAATCAAGGGGTATGAATACTTTCTGATGGCACTGTACCATGTGCACATTCCCTCACACACGCACTACATTGACACTCCCACACACATTCACATACATTGTATATGCACACACACACAACACATACATATACCGTCCCAACACAAACACACATACATCAACATTACACACAGGCACACTCACACAGTTTTACACTCATGATTTATGCTGCTTCTCTGTTCTTAATTTTACACTTATTATTATCTATCCTGATGCTTAGTCACTTTACCCTGCCTTCATGTATCTACCTCGTACCTCTGCACATTGGTCTGGTACTGGTACTCCCTGTATATAGCTCCACATTGATCTGGTACTCCCTGTATATAGCTCCACATTGATCTGGTACTCCCTGTATATAGCTCCACATTGATCTGGTACTCCCTGTATATAGCTCCATATTGATCTGGTACTCCCTGTATATAGCTCCACATTGATCTGGTACTCCCTGTATATAGCTCCACATTGATCTGGTACTCCCTGTATATAGCTCCACATTGATCTGGTACTCCCTGTATATAGCTCCGCATTGATCTGGTACTCCCTGTATATAGCTCCACATTGATCTGGTACTGGTACTCCCTGTTTATAGCTCCACATTGATCTGGTACTCCCTGTATATAGCTCCACATTGATCTGGTACTCCCTGTATATAGCTCCATATTGATCTGGTACTCCCTGTATATAGCTCCACATTGATCTGGTACTCCCTGTATATAGCTCCACATTGATCTGGTACTCCCTGTATATAGCTCCACATTGGTCTAGTACTGGTACTCCCTGTATATAGCTCCACATTGATCTGGTACTGGTACTTCCTGTATATAGCTCCACATTGGTCTGGTACTGGTTCTTCCTGTATTTAGCTCCACATTGGTCTGGTACTGGTACTTCCTGTATTTAGCTCCATTCTTGAGTATTTTATTTTATTCCTCGTGTTACAATTCTTTTTTTTTGCCTTATTCTTTTTAAACTGCATCGTTGGGAAGGGCTTGTAAGCAAGAACTTCACAGTGAAGTCTACACCAGCTGTATTCGGTGCATGTGACAAATAGAATGTGATTTGATTTGATAAGAGGGCACTGTAATGTCAAGTGTTAGCCATTAATGCCATGGTGGAAAGGAAATGATCAATGCATACAGATGGGGAGACAGCGACAGCATACACCCAGTTTGAGTCACTTCTGATTTGCTCTACAAACATAAAAAGATGACAATATCGTATTGATTGTACCCAACTTCAAATGACTGGAGAGATGTATGTTAAGCATACCAGGCATCATGGGCATGAAGTTCGGAGGGGCCAGGGGCACATGCCCTGATTGCCCGTTCTGGCAAGCGGCAGTGTTTGCATAACTGCACCACGTGCACCACGAAAAAATACAGGTAGTCCAATGCGAGTCGAAATCAAGGTCATGCCAACAGACACCTATTTAACTACAAGGGGGCATACTTTAGGGTTTTGGTTACTTTTAATGAAACACTTTGCACTGTTCATCATGGCGCACTGCCGGTTTACAAGTGCATAAAGACCATGAAACTCCTTCAAAGACTTTTGAGGCTACTGATTATATATGGTATATTCATATAAGAATTCAAACCGCAAACAAATACCACCTAAACTGAGCCTACACCTTGGAATATCTCAAACACCCTTTTACCTGACTTGGCATTCTAGCTGCCGTCTGGAATGGTAGTCTTCCAAAGTTAACACTTTCCTTCTTGTTTATCCTAAATGAAGCTATTTGTACAGTCGTGGCCAAAAGTTTTGAGAATGACACAAATATGAATTTTCACAAAGTTTGCTTCTTCAGTGTCTTTTTGATATTTTTGTCAGATGTTACTATGGAATACTGAAGTATAATTACATGCATTTCATAAGTGTCAAAGGCTTTTATTGACAATTACATGAAGTTGATGCAAAGAGTCAATATTTGCAGTGTTGACCCTTCTTTTTCAAGACCTCTGCAATCTGCCATGGCATGCTGTCAATTAACTTCTGGGCCACATCCTGACTGATGGCAGCCCAGTCTTGCATAATCAATGCTCGGAGTTTGTCAGAATTTGTGGGGCTTTGTTTGTCCACCTGCCTCTTGAGGATTGACCACAAGTTCTCAATGGGATTACGGTCTGGGGAGTTTCCTGGCCATTGACCCAAAATATCGATGTTTTGTTCCCCGAGCCACTTAGTTATCACTTTTGCCTTATGGCAAGGTGCTCCATCATGCTGGAAAATACATTGTTCGTCACAAACTGTTCCTGGATGGTTGGGAGAAGTTGCTCTCGGTGGATGTGTTGGTACCATTCTTTATTCATGGCTGTGTTCTTAGGCAAAATTGTGAGTGAGCCCACTCTCTTGGCTGAGAAGCAACCCCACACATGAATGGTCTTAGGATGCTTTACTGTTGGCATGACACAGGACTGATGGTAGCGCCCACATTGTCTTCTCCGGACAAACTATTTTCTGGATTAACCAAGCAATCGGAAAGGGGATTCATCAGAGAAAATGACTTTACCCCAGTCCTCAGCAAGTCCAATCCCTGTACCTTTTGCAGAATATCAGTCTGTCCCTGATGTTTTTCCTGGAGAGATGTGGCGTCTTTGCTGCCCTTCTTGACACCAGGCCATCCTCCAAAAGTCTTCGCCTCACTGTGCGTGCAGATGCACTCACACCTGCCAGCTGCCATTCATGAGCAAGCTCTGTACTGGTGGTGCCTTTAGGAGATGGTCCTGGCGCTTGCTGGACCTTCTTGGGTGCCCTGAAGCCTTCTTCACAACAATAGAACCGCTTTCCTTGAAGTTCTTGATGATCCGATAAATGGTTGATTTAGGTGCAGTCTTACTGGCAGCAATACCCTTGCCTGTGAAGCCCTTTTTGTGCAAAGCAATGATGACGGCACATGTTTCCTTGAAGGTAACCATGCTTGTCAGAGGAAGAACAATGATTCCAAGCACCACCCTCCTTAAGAAGCTTCCAGTCTGTTATTCAAACTCAATCAGCATGACAGAGTGATCTCCAGCCTTGTCCTCGTCAACACACACCTGTGTTAACGAGAGAATCACTGACAAGATGTCAGCTGGTCCTTTTGTGGCAGGGCTGACGTGCAGTGGAAATGTTTTTGGGGTATTCAGTTCATTTGCATGGCAAAGATGGACTTTGCAATTCATCTGATCACTCTTCATAACATTCTGGAGTATATGCAAATTACCATCATACAAACTGAGGCAACAGACTTTGAGAAAATGAATGTTTGTGTTATTCTCAAAACTTCTGGCCACGACTGTACTTTAGTTTTCTGAGTCTACTTTAGCCTTACCAGCAGATGGTGCCATGGTCTCTCCAACAGGCAGACTTCACTGGCCTTCATAATGACTCTCCAACAGTGAAGAGGTATTTTATTTTATTTTTATTGTGCCTTTTTTTAACTAGGCAAGTCAGTTAAGAACAAATTCTTAATTGTTATTTACAATGACGGCCTAGGTAAATCAAAAGGGGATATTTGATCTTTTTTATCAAAGTGTTGTCAAAATAAACTGCAACACAAGCTAATCGTTTTTCAGTGTTTTATGGCCACTTTTGGATGCATAACACTGAGAAAAAGAGGGGTCATTTTAATGATGTGCTTTCAAACGATCCGTTAAAAACAGAGAATCTGCAAGACGCAGCTGTAATAGTCAACCATCATGCTGCGTTGTCATCTGTCGTTGTCATCCAGACAAGGCGGGGTTAAATGCCAGGTTACTCCATTTGTAGGTGGGGGAGGCCCTGTTAATGACATAGAGGGGAGTTGCCCGGGCCAGACCAGACGCACCAATACACCCTGCCAAGCAACATAGTCCTGTCGAATTAAACCCTCTCCTGTCCCGCATCACCAAAATACCCGCCGCGGCCTAGAAAACGTCTAAATCAGACAGCATAAGGTAAGAAATGCCATTTTTAAATGTTAGACATTGTGGAGCGCCACTCCGGTGCCTTTGTTACAATGACACATCAAGTCATTGCAGCAATGTATAAGCCATTTAAAGCTCTGATTTAACCAGAACCGGACCGTTATATTCTTTCTATTATCATTATTGGCTACGTAGACATTGTGGACCGCCCCTCCGGTGCCTTTGTTACAATGACGCTTCAAATCAATGCATAAACGTAGAAGCCTTTTAAAGCTTTGTTTTAACCAGAACCGGACCTTTATATTCTTTCGATTATCATTACAGGCTACGAGATATATTCTGAAAACGAAATTTGCAGTCAGTTCTATAGTACCTGGGATGTTTCGTTGGTTGGACACTATTTGCAGCAACTTTATTTTTTTCTTCCCCCTTCTGTATATGGGTCCTCTATTTCGTCAATGTTGCTTTGTTGTTCGTAAATGTGCGTAATTGGAGTAAAACAGCCATCGTTATGAATGACCAAATGTTAACATAGACAGAATTATTTAAATTGAGCATTGCCATATCATATCTAAGGATGCCATATATGGACAGAGACGAGAAAACGTGGATTAAAACATAGGAAAAGCAATGACATTTGCCAAAAAAAGAGAACAAAAAGAAAAGCACGTCAAATCCAGGTCGGATTATATTTCCACGCACAATATATTTGATAACACCATTATTATATTAAGTATGCTATACTTTCATGCTGCCCCTGTTGTTTAAAGTAAACTATATTTTAAGAAAAAGTAAATATTTTTTTACAACATTATTTACATTTGTATAGACATTTTATATGTACAAATTCTAGAAAGATTTTCTTCTTACATTATTTCTGGTCACTTTTTCATTTTGGAATATCAAAATATTCCTCTTGTTAATGTATATTGTTGAAAAGGCTGAGAAAGGGCGTGTCAATCAAATGCCACACATTTGTTTAGGCCTACTGGGCATATCCCATCAACAGCTGGGCATTCTCCTATCTTTAAATGGACTTCGTAGACACCATAGTAACACTCACAACTCTAAAAACTGTTTTTGCGTGTGTGAGACAGAGCACTCTGGCACTCAGTCAGCAGGGGAATTGTTGTGTCTAAATCTTACACACACAGCTGTGAGAGGGCCCAGACCAAGGCCAGCTGTCTGACACCACAGATTTCAGCACACCTAATCCCCATGTGACTCACTTTATCAAACTTTATTCCACTGTTAGCTGGAACAATAACCAATCATTAGTGTGTGTGTTTATCTGTGTGTGTTGATTATTTTATCCGAGAGAGAGACCAGTATGTAATATGTGTAGCATGAATGTGTGTGTGTGTGTGTGTGGATGAGTGGATATCTGAAGGAGAGGCCTGAGGGAGGAGCCTGAGTGGAGAAAATGAGTCACCCCTGAATCCTCCACTAAATGCTGAGAAATGTATCTTGCAAACAGAATTTTAGATTATCAATGCATTATGCATTGATTTGATTTTAAAACGTAACCCTTGAACTCTAAGATCTGATCGATGAGCAAAAATTAGGGAACATCCAAACAGAAAAATTCTAAAACATCCTCTCTCCTCATTTGTTCAATGTAATCAGTCACACGATTGGTTTATAGAAACAGCTATCAGTTCAATGCAGTGGATCAAATTCAGCATCCCCCCTTCCCAGTTTGAAGGCTTTGCACCAGCCAACCCAGAAGCTTTTCTTCAGTTTATCTGATACTGAGGAAAGGGCTGGTTCACGGGGGAGGGGTGCACCATATGCAGGCCAGCAGCAAGTCTCTGGGGGTGAGAATCCTGGAATGACTGACTCACTTTTACGTGGTTGTGGAGAAGAGGGAGGGGTTATGACTTGCTGAGGTCCTGAGATTTTGCACGGAGTAACACAGTCTCTTTTTCCCATGTGCCAATGAGGCTGGGACCAGCAGTCACATGACCTGTTCTATTTATACTCCCTCCTGTGGGGTGTGGAGTCTACTAAACTACCCCCTCTGGGTCTCTGGCCAGAACACAGAGCAGATTATCATTAGAGAAGTGAGTGAGTGTAGCTTGTGTTGAAACATAACATGCACATAGTAACCTCTGCTAGTATAGCCTAGCTAGCAGTGGCATAGATAATTCAATTCTTTAATCATACTGTATGTTGCACAATAGTAATTCAAATATTTTTTTCAGAATATTGACAATCTTAAGGGGGTTAGCCATCAGTGACTGAGTTGAGAACATACTCAAAACAGCCCCAGACCATTATTCCTCATCCACCAAACTTTACAGTTGGCACTACGCATTGGGGCAGATAGCGTTCTCCTGGCATACGCCAAACCCAGATTTGTCCATCAGACTGCCAGATGGTGAAGCATGATTCATCACTCCAGAGAACATGTTTCCACAGCTCCAGAATCCAATTGGGGCGAGATTTACACCACTCCAGCCGACGCTTGGTATTGCCCATGGTGATCTTAGGCTTGTGTACGACTGCTCGGCGTACACAACAGTTCTTGTGCTTCCAGAGGCAGTTTGGAAATCAGTATTGAGTGTTGCAAGCGAAGACAGATGATTTTTATGCGCTACGTGCTTCAGCACGGTTCTGTGAGCTTGTGTGGCCTACCACTTTGGTGAGGTTTCCACATCGCAATAACAGCACATACAGTTAACCTGGGCAGCTCTAGCAGGGCAGAAATTTGATGAACTGACTTGATGGTGGCATCCTATGATGGTGCCACATTGGAAGTCACTGAGCTCTGCAGTAAGGCCATTCTACTGCCAATGTTTGTCTATGGAGATTGCATGGCTGTGTGCTTGATTATTATTATTTTTGTATTTAACCCTTGATCTTATTTCATCGCTGCGAAGGTCGAGTCATGCGTCCTCCGAAACATGACCCGCCAAACCCCGGTTCTTAACACCCGCCCACTTAACCCGAAAGCCAGCCGCACCAATGTGTCCGAGTAAACATTGTTCAACTGATGAACCGAGGTCAGCCTGCAGGCGCCCAGCCCTCCACAGGGAGTCGCTAGAGGGCGATGAGCCAAGTAAATCTCCCCTGGCCAAACCCTCCCCTAAACCAGATGATGCTGGGCCAATTGTGCGCCACCCTGTGCGACTCCGGATCACGGTGGGTTGTGATATAGCCCGGGATCGAACCTGGGTTTGTAGTCATGCCTCTAGCACTACGATGCAGTGCCTTAGACCACTGCGCCACTCGGGAGGCCCTTTTGTGCTCGATTTGATTCACCTGGTGTGGCTGAAATAGCCAAATCCACTAATTTGCAGGGGTGTCCACATACCTTTGTGTATAGTGTATTTCTGCTTCTAAAAATAAAAGTTCAATATAAATAGTATGGAAAATTATTAATTTAAAAATCTCCAATTAAAAACAACCATTCTATCAGATCTTTCAGCTCTCTAACAGAGTTGACGTTAGAAATAAATCTGATGGAGTCAGCAAAATGTAACCTATTTGAACCAAAATGTATATTCTATTGTAATCTATCAGGCAGATGGAATTGACAGTTTATGGTTGTGACCATGGTGATTCCAATATTGTTTGTTTAAATCTATCAAAAGTAGAGAACTTTATAGACCATGAGTGGTCTTGTTGCACTACATGTAATGAGGACATGAATAATGGGTCCTTATGCTATAGATGACCCTGCTCATCCCTGATTCATTTAGGATTTTTGACAAATCTGACGGATTCTTTTAGCAATCCCAGTTTTTAGAGAAATATTGTTTAAAGCCACAGAGGGCTATTGCAAGAAACTACAGCAAATCATTTTTAAGTTAATATCCATTATTTCCGGTTTTTAGAATGTTTTGGAGAGTTTGAAATTGGCATCCTTTGGTCCGGACAAAGGCATTTCCAGGCATAGTGCCTACACGGAAATTAATAATATTGAAACTATTTAGAAAATTCCCAAAACAAATATTTTCCTCATAAGATTCCCATTAATGTAAATGATTAGCTCAAATAATGCAACACAATTTTAAAAATATATACTATAAAAACAAAGTTTCCCTGCTGAACAAGGATTGTCCCAACTTTCAAGAATCCCTGAGCTAATTTCCTGCTATTCTACACATTTTGCCATGAGGAATTTCCCGCAATGCAAATATATGGAGGCATGGAAACACAGTGAGCTGCAGCTGTTCTCTCTATTACCAGGTCTTCATGTCAGAAAAGAGAGAGTAAAAATAATGTGTGGCTGTTTGTGAAATAAGTCAAAGGTTTAAAAGAGGAGAAGAGACCGAAGAAAAAGGAACCCCAGATTCTTCGGGTCAGGGTTGCATGAATTTTGAACCAACGACTTCTCTCTCCCAAACAAGGTCACGAGCGGATTCTTTCCATGGTTGTGGCCAGTGGGCTGTCAAGAAGAATGGCAAGGCCTGCTCTGATGCTGACGGTTAGTCATACAAACTGAGAAGGAGCCTGCTCAAACCGCAGTCTTTTTCTAAATAAATGAGTTGGAGTCTAGAGTCGACAGGCACGCAGATTGACCGCGGTGCAGAAAACGCTGTGTTTTTAGAAACTGTGTTCTCTCTAGAACACAGCCTTATTTAGGTGCACAGAACAGCCTGTGTAAGCTGTCTGGAACGTTAAGTGTGGATCTAAAGGATTCAGGGTGTGTTATGCTGTGTGGATGTGGGCCTACAATAATAGTAATTTTCAGTATTCTTTTTGAACTGTTGTGTTTTAGAAAATGGATGAAGTCACCACTTATCTTGATTAGTCACTGCTTACGAAATATTTAAAAATATAGGATGTCTGACACTTTCCTCTCAGTGGGCAACAACTTACGGGTCTGGGTGCTGTGGAAACAATGTGTGGCAGGGATATTGTACAGGAACCAACTGAGGCATGATTGCCTGGCAGCTAGACATTTAGGAAATGCTTTTCTATGGTCATTATAGTGACCTGCAAAGGGGATAGGAGGAAGGAGTTGTCTGCCAGTTAGACATCAACAGGATATATTGCTAATGTCTTCAAAATCTAAAAAATGGCCACATGCCAAAATTACCTCAAGTACAGTAGGTGGTAATCTCACTGAGCGTAGGCACACACTTGAAGCTTTTAATAGAGCTCCTCTTGGCTTTTTTGTTTCTGATATGAATGAAGTGTGAAATTTGTGGACCAGTCTCATTGGGCTGTGTGTGTGCACTGTGCTGTAGTTCATCTTCGGTCTCTCCTGGGGAGTCTCCCCTCTCTTCTCTACACACACTCATCCTGCAGTGGAGGCTGCTGAGGGGAGGATGGCTCATAATAATGTCTGGAACGACGCAAATGGAATGGCATCAAACCATGTGTTTGATGTATTTGATACCAATGCACTTATTCCACTCCAGCCATTACCACAAGCCCGTCCTCCCCAATTAAGGTGCCACCAGCCTCCTATGTCATCCTGTGGTGGCACCAGTGCTGGGGCTGTCTGTTCCAAACTGAGTCACAGCACTTCCTGTTCAGAGAGAGAAGGAAACACCCAGAGCACAAATGAGTCATTACACCAACTGGACATTAATAACTCACTACTTGAAACTTTATATCCATGACAACATCTCTGAGTAAAGGGAGTGGCTCCCCTCTGCAAACTATACCCACAAATACTAAAGATTGACGTTTATTGTTTTTCACTAGATCGATTTTGAAAGAGTCCTCACAGAATAACCCATTTCTCTTAGCAGTAACTGTCAAATCCTAACTATAATTGGTTAACAACGATCTTCTATACATCATCCATACCTTCTAACCCAGTGTGTGTGATTTCTCCATGCAGGCAGCATGGTGTACCATCCTGAGTTTGAGAAGGCTGGCCAACAGGCGGGCCTCCAGGTGTGGAGGATTGAGAAGTTTGACCTGGTGGCCGTGCCAGAGAACCTGTATGGAAGCTTCTACACGGGAGACGCCTACCTGGTCCTCAACACCATCAAGCAGCGCTCCGGGAACCTGCAGTATGACCTGCACTTCTGGCTGGGTGAGGACAGAACCAGGAGCAGGATGGGTTGCATTACAAAGCCTGGTGGATATGATTGAGGTCATAGAAATATAATTACTAGAACGGGAATTTTTCTTGATGTCAATGTACTGTGATGGGTGGCCCGGAGGCCATATTGAGTGTAATTCTATCTCTATGATTGATGTACACTGGCAGAGTGCTGAGTCAGGCCCATTTTATTGTATTGATCATGCCTACTTTTAGGTAGCCTGTTAGATTGAACCTTAGCAGAATGTTATGGGAAATGTACTAAGTGAGTGATGCCCAAACTAGGTTCATTCATTGTACCGGTATGTATCAATTGGGTTTTGCTTTAGGGAAATAGTAATCAGTGACATCTGTGAAATCTAGCAGACTAAGCAGCCATTGGGGGATGGGCCTCCATTGATAGACCTGAGAGCAAAACGTTGTAATTCAGTGTGTAACATCTGTGGTTTCTCTGCTCCAGGCGATTTCTGCACCCAGGATGAGAGTGGAGCAGCAGCCATCTTCACAGTCCAGATGGATGACTATCTGGGGGGTAAACCCATCCAGTACCGTGAGGTCCAGGGACATGAGTCCAAAGTATTCCTGGGTTACTTCAAGGCTGGACTGAAGTACTTGGTGAGATATTATTTGAGATCATTTTCTTTTGTCATTATTGCTACAATCCTGTCCATGATACATGATATTGCATTCATACCTCAGGCGGGGTTATTGTTATGCACTATGCAGTAGTCTATACCTGAATGGTTATGGAGTAACCGACCTAATCAACCTTTTAATGGGAATAAAGTATAAAGTATTCCTCCATACAATTCATAGAAATTGGAATTGTATGGCGAAATGTGTCCTAGAAATGTGAATGATTCCATTAAATGTTTTTAAAAATTCATTTAACCTTTATTTTACTAGGCAAGTCAGTTAAGAACACATTCTTACTTACAATGACGGCCTACCGGGGAACAGTGGGTTCACTGCCTTGTTCAGGTGCAGAACGAAAGATTTTTACCTTGTCGGGGATTCGATCCAGCAACCTTTTGGTTTCTGGCCCAACACTCTAACCACTAGGCTACCTGCATAATAACTGTACCATATCATTTGTCACTGTTTTAGAAAGGAGGTGTGGCATCTGGGTTCAAACATGTGGTCACCAACGAGG
This sequence comes from Oncorhynchus tshawytscha, assembly GCF_018296145.1. Classification (NCBI taxonomy): domain Eukaryota; kingdom Metazoa; phylum Chordata; class Actinopteri; order Salmoniformes; family Salmonidae; genus Oncorhynchus; species Oncorhynchus tshawytscha. The sequence goes on along the minus strand of NC_056461.1, from coordinate 26,291,192 downwards.
TGGTTATGCAGCGGGTGCTGCAGGTCAAAGGTCGCCGTGTTGTCAGGGCAACGGAGGTGCCTGTCAGCTGGGACAGCTTCAACCAGGGAGACTGCTTCATCCTGGACCTGGGAAGCGTGAGTTACCATCAGCCTGAGGGAGACAGGGGGACTTTTAAGTTTCATATAGGACACGGCGTCATCAAACATTGGTGTCACATTTAAATGATAAAACAGAGAAGCATGTACAATGTAAGTTTTACATCTTGCTTACAGTAAAATATAAACATTTAATAGAGAGATTGTACAAGTACCCTTAGAATTCTTGCAAACTAATTCCTGGTCGATGCTGACCACATAATAATCATGATACATGGGATTTTATGCGCCTGTATCCCTGTCTCCTCCCACAGGAGATCTACCAGTGGTGTGGCTCCCAGAGCAACCGCTTTGAGAAGCTGAAGGCCACCCAGGTTGCCAAGGGTATCCGTGACAACGAGCGCAGTGGGCGAGCCCGCGTGTACGTGTGTGACGAGGGGGCGGAGAGAGACAAGATGATAGAGGTGAGATCATAAACTACTAAAGAACAGGAGGGTCTTCCTGCTCTCTTTAACTCTCTCTATGTCTGTGATTTGTTGACATCCATTATGATGTTTAATGATGTATAATGGATGTTTGAATGGACTCCAGCTGTGGTAAAATTATTGTTTTCTTTTCTGAAGTATATCTAAAAGGGATTTTCTCTGTGCGTCTTCAGGTTCTGGGAGATAAATCAGACCTGCCTGAAGGATCCTCTGATGACATCAAAGCAGATGCCTCAAACAGGAAAATGGCCAAACTGTACAAGGTTGGAGAACAGTGAACAAACCACTGAAACGAACATCCAACTGGTCTAGTTGCATTATGAGGACTTTTCACATTCACCTGTGGCTATCAAGAGAAAAACACATCTCTGATCTCTCCTCTACAACTCTTCTTCTGTCTCTCCTCCTCTCCCCCAGGTGTCCAATGGCAGTGGAGACATGGCCATGTCCATGGTGGCAGCAGAGAACCCATTCTCCCAGAGTGCACTGGAGTCCAGCGACTGCTTCATCCTGGATCATGGCTCTGATGGCAAGATCTTCGTCTGGAAAGGTCTGTTGGGGTCACCCAATATCAAATATTATCGTCAGCTGATTCAGCAAGTCAATTAAAACACAATAGCTAGACTTGTTTTGGCATGGTATGGTTGCTTTCATGTCCATTTGGTAACACTTAAAGTGTAGCATTACAGACCACATTTAAAGAATGAGACATTGAACAGTGTCACATGAACTCCCTCCAAGATAATATGATGCAACTAGAAGGGGGTTCTTCTTTTAAAAGATAATGGTCTTCTGTTATCAACCATGCTGACGGATATACGTAGATGTTGATTTTCAGTCATTAGAATTTCTAAGTGGTTTAATTAATGAAACCTATTTTTTTGTATTTCTCTTCCCTCCCGCACACTCTCACCCAGGCAAAGAAGCCAACCTGGAGGAGCGTAAGGCAGCCATGAAAGCAGCAGATGAGTTCATCAAGAAGATGGGCTACCCCAAACACACCCAGGTGCAGATCCTGCCGGAGATGGGAGAGACGCCGCTCTTCAAGCAGTTCTTCAAGAACTGGCGTGACAAGGACCAGACGGAGGGTCTGGGCGTGGCCTATGTCTCCAACAGCATCGCCAAGATAGCGAAGGTGTCCTTCGATGCCGCCACGCTCCACGACTCCCCTGCCATGGCTGCCCAGCACGGCATGGTGGACGGGGGCAACGGAGAGAAGCAGGTGAGCGGACGAGAGGAGGGGCTGGAGCATGTGTAGACAGCAAGCCTTCCCATTAATCTTTCTTAGAGTAACTATGTATTGCTATTAGCAACTATCAACTTTACATAGTAGGTCTATTGTACAGTAATTGCATTCTGTGAGGAATGCATTCTGTGCAGTCATGTGTGGGTTTCGGCCAGATGCAGTCAAAACAGGAAGGATATTAAATAGTAAAACAGATAGCAATCAAATGAGAGGGACATGATTATGCGTGATACACACTGTATTTACATATCCAGCTTTGTTTCAGTAGCCTGCCACAACTAGGGGTCACATCATGTGTATGTTCATGTACAGATCTGGCGTATTGAGGGATCAGGCAAGGTGGAAGTGGACCCCTCCACACACGGACAATTCTATGGGGGAGACAGTTACATCATCCTCTACAACTATCACCATGGAGGACGCCAAGGGCACATTATCTACATGTGGTAAGATAGACATTAAAGTAGAATTAAAATGATGGAAAATAAACAGTAGAAACTATCATAAGAGATATTTTGCATGCTAACTGGAGTCTTTCTCAGGCAGGGAAGTGATTCTTCCCAGGACGAAATTGGTGCTTCAGCCATCTTGGGTGCCCAGTTGGACGATGAGCTTGGTGGTGGGCCTGTGCAGGTAATGAGTGGGTGTTTGTGAATGGAAGAAGTGGCTCTCTTTCCCGTCGCATATTCCTTTTTTCTATACTTTCCTCTTGGCCTCATCTGTATTCAGCCCAGTAACCTCCTTCCTTACCAGTGTGTCCGCTCGTTCTCCCTTTTCCTCCTCTCCCTCCTCCTCTCATTGCTTCCTGTCATTTCCTGACTCTTTGTTTTTTCCAGGTTGCTGGGGCTCCTATTACCACCCAGGTACTCCTCTGCCAGGGCTGCATGACTCAGTACATAGCCCAGGCATGGGGGACTTAGAATCTGTGTATTTAACTGACATGGCTCAATGTGTTTACAGAGAAATCAAACAGGACATTCCAAAGCCATGTTTATGAGGGAGTTCCCTTTGCCCTCCCTGATTCTGTTGCATTATCTATTTAACTAGGCAAGTCAGTTAGGGACAAATTCTTATTTACAATGATGGCCTACCCTGGCCAAACCCTCCCCTAATCCTGACGACGCTGGGCCAATTGTGGAATCACGATCAAACCCAGGACTGAAGTGATGCCTCTAGCACTGCGAAGCAGTGCCTTAGACCGCTGCGCCACTCACGACCACTCTGACACATACTACTGTTCCCAGACCAGCCTATTTTCTGGCCTGCAGTGGGGGGAAAGAGCTCTCTTGCTTGTCCTTAAGAACTTAGTTCTACTCAAGCAAGGACCATTGCATAGGTTATCTAGAGGCCAACAGTGATTCTAGATCATGCCTTGGCTCTGTATAAGGTTTGATGCTCTGGGAATGTCTGTGACCATCTCTTGCTGTGTGTCTGTCTGTGTGTGTCTGTCTATGCCTGTCAGTGTCTCACCCTCCTGTCTATGTACAGTGTGAAAATGTTTGCCGTGCACTGCGTAGTTATGTTATTGATGTGTTTTAATGCATGACTGACACTGATCCCAAGTTTGTGTAGAAGCCCACCAGGGTGAAAAGTTCCATCACAAACCTGTTAATGTTCCAAGCAACTGTCCATGAAGTCAAAACGCTGATGACGCAGGTCATCTCCCATACATTTGTAACAGTATAATTCACAGTCACGCAAAATAAACAGCATTTAGACTAACTTAATGCATGGAAATAAGTCAGCACAATAAACATGGAACCTTGCCTCACAAGTTTTCAGTACAGAGGCTCCTTATTTCACTCAATATGCCCCTAAGCTCTCTAACCCTCCGTCCAGCAGTCTCCAATTTTGGGAGAAAAAATCTGAAACTACGCTTTGTGCAGGCCAACGCAGGTCCCAAACTTTCAGGAATGGTGTTGAGAGGAGAGTAAACACACTCTTGAGTGACTGAACAGTGAGAGAGCCACACAGTCCATCGGCCTGGGAGGGGGAGAGAAGGCCCCCATTGTGCTGGGGGATGATGAGGCAAGCTGGCTGCATCCAGCAAACAGGACGCCCTGCTGTCAGACAGCTAGACATACAGACAGGCGCACAGCATGCTGGGAGATTAGGGTAGGGAGCGCCATGGAACACTTAACTCTGTCAGAGTTTTCCTAGCCTGTTGTTGTTCAGAGCTCACTGATGCCACCCGGTGGGGTATTATTGTAGACGTATGCAAGGCTACAATTATATTCTTCCAAAGATCCACTGCTTCCTGATTTTCTCTGCATTTGGTCTCAGAATTTCTTATTGCACAGACAATTATTTTTGTAAAATTATCCAGCATGAATCACCATGATTAACAATGTGTCCAACTGCTGTACATCACAACAGTATAGATGTTTGTTAAGTAGTTTGCTCTGTGGTCCAGGTGAGAGTAGTCCAGGGCAAGGAGCCAGCTCACCTCATGAGCCTGTTCAGGGGGCAGCCCATGGTGGTGTACAAGGGAGGCACGTCCAGAGACGGGGGTCAGTCCGCTCCTGCAGAAACACGACTCTTCCAGGTGCGCTCCAACTCTGCAGGGTGCACAAGAGCTGTGGAGGTGAGTAACATGGCGATAGTGCCCTGTTTTTCTGAAATTAGCTACTCAACTGCACTATATTTAAATACATGACACTCGTGGTCATTTTCCACACACCATGTTTCATCCATCCACCTCTAGGTTGATGCTGTGTCCTCCAACCTGAACTCCAACGACACCTTCCTCCTGGTGACCCCAGCAGCCTCGTTCATGTGGGTGGGCCAGGGGGCCAGTGACACTGAGAAAAATGGCACCCAGCAGCTCTGTGACATTCTGGGGGTGTCCTCCTCAGAACTGTCTGAGGGTGGAGAGACTGGTATGTACTGTACATTGTGGCAATGAACATAGGCTTTTCTTTGCTCTGTGGCTGGCTGTAGCATGCCCTAACCAACTGCCTGCTGTGTGTCTCTGTGCAGATGACTACTGGGAGGCTCTGGGAGGGAAGGCAGCATACCGCACCTCCTCCAGACTGAGAAGCAAGGACAAGATGGACGCCCATCCACCCAGGCTCTTTGCCTGCTCCAACAAGACCGGAAACTTCATTGTGAGTCCCATATGATTACTTTCAGCCATTTGTGGTTAATTAACCTGGTCTTTCTAATGCTCCTGGTTTCCTCCACCCAGATTGAGGAGGTACCTGGGGAGATGACTCAAGAGGATCTGGCTACCGATGATGTCATGATCATGGACACATGGGATCAGGTAGATACATTAGCATGTGGTATTTTCTAAGATGTGAATATGATTAAGTGTGGAGATGTATTAACAGTAACACAGTGGATAACAGAAATGTTAATGTCACTTTAATAATGTTCTCATACTGTTTTACCCACTTCATGTGTATATACTGTATTCTAGTCAAGGTTCATCCTATATAACTACTGCTCGACACACCTTTTCTATTAATATAGTGTCCATCATTTCTATACATATCATCATATACATACATGTGTTTTTATTTTATTTCACCTTTATTTAACCAGGTAGGCAAGTTGAGAACAAATTCTCATTTACAACTGCGACCTGGCCAAGATAAAGCAAAGCAGTGCGACAAAAAAACAACAACACAGAGTTACACATAGAATAAACAAACGTACAATCAATAACAATAGAAAAATCTATTTACAGTGTGTACAAATGGAGTAAGGAGGTAAGGCAATAAATAGGCCATAGTAGCGAAGTAATTACAATTTAGCAAATTAACATTGGAGTGATAGATGAGCAGATGATGATGTGCAAGTAGTGTGCAAAACAGCAAAACAAGTCAATTAAAAACAATATGGAGATGAGGTAGGTAGTTGGATGGGCTATTTACAGATGGATTGTGTACAGCTGCAGCGATCGGTAAGCTGCTCAGATAGCTGATACTTAAAGTTAGTGAGGGAGATAGAAGTCTCCAACTTAAGCGATTTTTGCAATTCGTTCCAGTCATTGGCAGCAGAGAACTGGAAGGAAAAGCAGCCAAAGGAGGTGTTGGCTTTGGGATGACCAGTGAGATATACCTGGAGCGCATGCTACGGGTGGGCGTTGTTATGGTGACCAGAGAGCTGAGATAAGGCGGAGCGTTACCTAGCAAATCATTATAGATGACCTGGAGCCATTGGGTCTGGCGACAAATATGTGGCGAGTGCCAGCCGATGAGAGCATACAGGTCGCAGTGGTGGGTGGTATATGGGGCTTTGGTGACAAAACGGATGGCACTGTGATAGACTGCATCCAGTTTGCTGAGTTGAGTGTTGGAGGCTATTTTGTAAATGACATCGCCGAAGTTGAGGATCGGTAGGATAGTCAGTTCTACGAGGGTATGTTGTTAGCATGAGTGAAGGAGGCTTTGTTGCGAAATAGGAAGCCAATTGTAGATTTAATTTTGGATTGGAGATGCTTAATATGAGTCTGGAAGGAGAGTTTACAGTCTAGCCAGACACCTAGGTATTTGTAGTTGTCCACATACAGTGGGGCAAAAAAGTATTTAGTCAGCCACCAATTGTGCAAGTTCTCCCACTTAAAAAGATGAGAAAGGCCTGTAATTTTCATCATAGGTACACTTCAACTATGACAGACAGAATGAGAAAAAAAAATCCAGAAAATCACATTGTAGGATTTTTAATGATTTTATTTGCAAATTATGGTGCTGTTGGCCGGGGTTGGGGTAGCCAGGAGGAAAGCATGGCCAGCCGTAGAGAAATGCTTATTGAAATTCTCGATTATGGTGGATTTATTGGTGGTGACAGTGTTTCCTAGCCTCAGTGCAGTGGGCAGCTGGGAGGAGGTGCTCTTATTCTCCATGGACTTTACAGTGTCCCAGAACTTTTTTTGAGTTAGAGCTGCAGGATAAATATTTCTGTTTGAAAAAGCTAGCCTTTACTTTCCTAACTGACTGTGTGTATTGGTTCCTGACTTCCCTGAAAAGTTGCATATCGCGGGGACTATTCGATGTGAATGCAGTACGCCACAGGATGTTTTTGTGCTGGTAGAGGGCAGTCAGGTCTGGAGTGAACCAAGGGCTATATCGGTTCTTAGTTCTACATTTCTTTTGAAAGGGGCATGTTTATTTAAGATGGTGAGGAAATTAATTTTAAAGAACAACCAGGCATCCTCTACTGACAGGATGAGGTCAATATCCTTCCAGGATACCCGGGCCAGGTCGATTAGAAAGGCCTGTTCGCGGAAGTGTTTTATGGAGCATTTGACAGGGATGAGGGATGGTCGTTTGACCGCGAACCCATAATGGATGCAGGGAATGAGGCAGTGATCGCTGAGATCCTGATTGAAAACAGCAGAGGTGTATTTGGAGGGCAGGTTGGTCAGAATAATATCTATATCTGTTTACAGGGGTTGTACAGCTTGGAGCTGAGGGGGGTAGAACGGCTGGGGTCTATGACAGGCGACAACAGTGAGATACTTATTTCTGGAAAGATTAATTTTTTTAATTAGAAGCTCGAACTGTTTGGGCATAGACCTGGAAAGTATGATACAACTCTGCAGGCTAACTCCTCCCCCTTTGGCAGTTCTATCTTGACGGAAAATGTTGTAGTTGGGGATGGAAATCTCTTTAAACCTAGGTGACGATGAGAGAGGTTGCAGCTCTGGAGGCGCTAGTTATGAGGTCAACGCATGTGTGGGATGTGGGACAAAAGAGGTATCTGAGGCATGTTGGGGGTAGGGGCTCCGCAGTAAAATTAAACAATGATAACTACTCTAAACAACAGTATACAAAGCATATTGACATTAGAGAGAGACATAAAGCGAGCCATTAAGCAATCACAGGTGTTGATTGGGAGAGCTAGCTAAGACAACAACGGGTAAGACAGCAGCAGCTAATCAGCTAAGACAACAACAACAGGTAAAATGGCGATGAATGGGCAGAGAGGGTCAGTTAAACTACACACAGGGCCTGAGTTGGAGGCTGGGGCCGACAGATAAACAAAATGGAGTACTTTGATTAATGAACAGTCCAGCAACATCAGCTATGTAGCCAGGTGATCATCGGGTCCAGTGAACAGCAATAGATGAAACAGGGAAGCCGTTAGGTAGTCGTTACTATGCTAGCAAGCGGGAGACACGGCATTAAAAAAGATAACAGGCCGGGGCTAGCAGAAGCGTCTTCACCGACGTCCAGCAAAGGCCGGTTGAGGGCACAACGGACGGAATTACGTCGGCAGACCAGTCGTGATGGATCGGCGGGGCTTCTTGTCGACAAAGGCCAATTGGCAAAAGAGGTATTGTAGCTGGAGTCATTTCGTTTGCTAGCCGGGAGATGCGCCTGGCTCGAGGCTAACTGGTGCTAGCTTCGTGACAAGGGCGTTAGCCACGTAGCATCTAGCTAGCTGCGAAGTTCCGATGCAAAGGTCCAGAACTTATGGCAGGAATCCGGTGATGTAGTGGCTTCTAGTCGTGTTAGTAAAGAGTCCGGGAGGCATCAGCTGTGTAGCCGAGTGATCATAGGGTCCACTGAGCAGGCTGGGAGATGGGCCTGGCTCAAGGCTAGCTTCGGGGCTGGGCCACTCAGTAGCAGCTAGCTAGCTGTGATGATCTGGAGTAATGGTCCAGAGCTTACGGCAGGAATCTGGTGATGTAGTGGAAAAAAGCAGTCTGGTATGCTCAAGGTTGATATCGCGCTGTGCAGACTGGCGGGTATTATCCAGGCTAAAAGTGGCTGGTGTCTGAGTTAAAGGTAAAGGCCGCTAGCAGTGGCTAACAATAACTAAATAGCTAATTAGCTGGTTAGCATCTGATGGCTAGCTTCTGATGGAGGTTCTAGCTATACGGTCTAAAAATAGCAGATCCGTATCACATTGGGTGAAGCGGGTTGCCGGAAGGTATATTTAATTTAAAAATGGAAAAAGAGATTTAAATATATTTTAAAAAGACGGAAAAAAATGTACACGGGACAATGACAAACGCGTCTGCACTACTACGCCTTCTTGGATCAAGTGCATTCGGAAAGTATTCAGACCCCTTCTCTTTTTCCACATTTACAGCCTTATATGCCCAGGGTCCCTATGAACGTGCCTTAGGCATGCTGCAAGGAGGCATGAGGACTGCAGATGTTGCCAGGGCAATAAATTGCGATGTCCATACTTTGAGACGCCTAAGACAGCGCTACAGGGAGACAGGATGGACAGCTGATCGTCCTTGCAGTGGCAGACCACGTGTAACAACACATGCACAGGATCGGTACATCTGAACATCACACCTGCAGGACAGGTACGGGATGGCAACAACTGCCCGAGTTACACCAGGAACGCACAATCCCTCCATCAGTGCTCAGACTGTCCGCAATAGGCTGAGAGAGGCTGGACTGAGGGTTCAAGGACAACAAAGTCAAGGTATTGGAGTGGCCATCACAAAGCCCTGACCTCAATCCCATAAAAAAATTGTGGGCAGAACCGAAAAACCGTGTGAGATCAAGGAAGCCTAAGTGACCCAAGAAAGATAATTTTTACCAGGTTTAAATGTCAGGAATTGTGAAAAACTGAGTTTAAATGTATTTGGCTATGGTGTATGTAAACTTCCGTCTCGAGGGCCCGCTGATAACATAGACTCTTCTTGACCCGGGCAATTCCATGCGAGGTGTTCCCAGGAGCCACACTCAAAACACCTCCTTTGGTCTTCATCCACCTGGAGTCGTCGGCGGCGGGTCGACTCTCCCCAGTCTGTCTCTCCGTGGGTCTGCAGTCTTTTAGCCCGGATGACTGTCAGATTGGAGAGTACGGTGGTGGGGTCATCCATCCGTCCTAGCCTGCATCTTGTTCAGCAGGGCCTCAGTATTCTGGTGCGTCTCCACGACTCCCAACAGGTCCTCCAAGGTCTGGGGCGCGCATAGGCTTGTCGCCCTCTTCATGTCATGAGATAACGCCCGTAAGAAGTGATCCATGACCACTTTGTTGATAACGGGGAGGTTGTACCCGTAGCGGCTGAATACCTCCCTCGCTAACCGTAGTTAGCCTCCTGTTCGATGTCGAGGTCATAATATGTCTTATGGGCATCTCCGGACAGGAGCGGTGCCAGCAGACTCACCCACTTTGCCTTGGGTCATCCTTCCCGAAGTGCTGTCCATTCAAACGTGCAGAGGTAGGTCTCGATGTTGTCATCTTCCATTAGCTTGATTAAAAACTGACTGATTGGGATGCAATTCAGTCTGCGTTTCTCCTCGCAGCTTCCTGACTTCCTCAAGCGGGCTTCTGTAGACACGGTTCTTCCAGCGTTCGTTCCTGACTGTACTGTTGCGCTTGTTGGGCCCGAACTAACTGAGCTATCAACTCGTCCATGCTGATACTGCGTAAACGTCAACCCTGATCTGACCACGTTGTCAGACTTGCCCGCATTCTCCAACACTTGTGGCAGACCAAGGGGTTTGATCAAGACTTTTACACAGATCAGACACTGACATAAATGTGATAAACACCCTTGAAACTGATGTATTTTAAACAATAAAGGAAAAGAAAAGAAGCCAGTCTCCTCCAGGAGACCTCTTCCGGGTTACCACCTTCTGGGCTCTGGGGAATGCTGTCTACTCTGGTGTAGAACACCGAGCCCCTTGGTTCTAGAAGACCGTGAGCATGTCTATCCAGTAGCAACCTCTTACTACCTCCAACCCTCCTGTGTAGCTTTATGGGCCCCGTATGGCTGGTGAGCAATCAGCCCCTTGGTTACTCACCAGCCTCAATCAGCCCCAATTAGTCTTGGCCGGAGGACCCGTCGAGATCTGGCACATCCAGCAGAGGGAGCCACCGCTGCGTGATGTAGACTCTCTGTCACCAGGCCTCGATGAGTCTCCCCTGGTGGCTTGTCCGCGGTACGCCACAGTATTGTTAGGTGTTACTGTTGGAGCTAGGAACATAAGCATTTCGCTACATCCGTGACAACATCTGCAAAATATATGTACACAACCAATGAAATTGATTTGAATTGCTGTACGTAGTCTAATGTAGGTTGAATATCCTCTTCTAGGTGTTTGTCTGGATCGGGAATGAAGCCCATGAAGAGGAGAAGACTGAGGCTATGGCCTCCGGTAAGTGAATATGGAAAACTGTTGCTGAATTTAATTATTCATTCATTATCATCTAGACTGTTTTCCATAGAGAATGTACATGGCATGCTGCCTTTTGAGTGCATTACTCATGTCATGACCAAAATCATTTGATTGAGAAGTTTACCACTGGGAAAACTGCCCTCTATAGAACCCTCATTTAATCCCCTCCTCCCCTAGCTGTGCGTTACATTGAGTCAGACCCTGCCAACCGTGACCACAGGACGCCCATCGTGAAGATCAAGCAAGGGTTCGAGCCGCCCACGTTCACCGGCTGGTTCCTGGGCTGGGACCATGAGTACTGGACCAGCGACCCCCTGGAGCGTGCCATGGCTGAGCTGGAGCTCTGAACCCTCACCTTTAACCCTGCTGCCTGGCTCTACAACACACACTGAGCAGCTCCAGTCATGAGACTTTTAATGGTTGAACCCTTTATGCCCTGCCAACGTCCTTACCTCTGACTGCCAGTGGGAGAAGGAGGCTTTTTGGAATAAATCAAAAAAAGATATATCGAGAGAGTAGAACAGGCTTTCATACACCTGTTGAGCTGACACAGAGCACTGGTACACTATATTAATCTCTCCTGATAATACTTTATTAGCTTTTATACATATGCAAATAAGCATGTAAGAGACCAATAATAAGGGCTTAAATAGAACCGCAGGCTTAGATAAGGGAATCTGCATGGATATTTAAATATATTTTGTGTGAGATATGCTATAAATATATTTCTACGATGTCAACAGACTGTTTCTCGCTATTCAGAATCTCACAATTTCAACATGAAGAACTTAGCATATTACACTGAACAAAAATATAAACGCAACATGTAAAGTGTTGGTTCCATGTTTCATGAGAATGAAATAAAAGATACCCGAAATGTTGCATTCGCACAAATAGCTGAGGAGTATTTCAGTCTGTAATAAAGCCCTTTTGTGGGGAAAAACTCATTCTGATTGGCTGGGCCTGGCTCCCAAGTGGGTGGGGCTATGCCCACCCATGGCTGCACCCCTGCCCAGAAATCCATAGATTAGGGCCTATTGAATTTATTTCAATTGACATTCCTTATATGAACTGTAACTCAGTAAAGTCTTTGAAATTCTTGCATGTTGCGTTTATATTTTTGTTCAGTGTACAATCTTCTGAACCAGAGGCAGGGGGTAATGCAGGAAAACACACTGCCAGACATAACCCCACCCAAGTAATACAACCATTATAGCCTTAATCTATAATACTTCATGTTCAGTATGAAGTTACTCATCAATGCAGCGGTTCTCTGCCATAATGGAAAGGAATGCTGCGGTTCTCTGCCATAATGGAAAGGAATGCAGCGGTTCTCTGCCATAATGGAAAGGAATGCAGCGGTTCTCTGCCATAATGGAAAGGAATGCAGCGGTTCTCTGCCATAATGGAAAGGAATGCAGCGGTTCTCTGCCATAATGGAAAGGAATGCAGCGGTTCTCTGCCATAATGGAAAGGAATGCAGCGGTTCTCTGCCATAATGGAAAGGAATGCAGCGGTTCTCTGCCATAATGGAAAGGAATGCAGCAGTTCTCTGCCATAATGGAAAGGAATGCAGCGGTTCTCTGCCATAATGGAAAGGAATGCTGCGGTTCTCTGCCATAATGGAAAGGAATGCAGCGGTTCTCTGCCATAATGGAAAGGAATGCTGCGGTTCTCTGCCATAATGGAAAGGAATGCTGCGGTTCTCTGCCATAATGGAAAGGAATGCAGCGGTTCTCTGCCATAATGGAAAGGAATGCAGCGGTTCTCTGCCATAATGGAAAGGAATGCAGCGGTTCTCTGCCATAATGGAAAGGAATGCAGGGGAGAGGGACTGAACCAGGCCAGTTGTGTTTTCATTTGGTGTGTCACAACAGGAGCACCTTCATTTCTTTATTTTTTTTCTTTATTTAACCTTTAACTAGGCAAGTCAGTTAAGAACAAATTATTATTTACAATGACGGCCTACCCACAATTGTCAATGGTTTTCCCAGGCCTTAGTGCTTCTATTCTAGGTGGCTCACTCCTCTCCTCACTGGTCAGTGCATGTTGGCCTGGCTCTGTCTGCAGCCTTACAATGTGGTTCTTCACCGGGAATCCAAAGCTTTGCTGCTATAACTCTCATTAGCCACCACATCACACCTGTCAATTGTTAACCCCAATTGTTTCAATAAAAAACCCTATGTCACTGACACTAGATGTGTTGAGGGTTGTCTCCATCGTATACCATTTCAAGTGTGTATATACTTTTTATTTAAAGGTTGAATCATAGTGGAAAGAACACGCTACAGCTTTGAAGGTAACACTAACATACAAGTTCATGTTTTGTAGTACAGGTTAATGATGTGGATGTGAAAATATTAACTTGATATAGGGATGGGCGATATGGCCTAAAAGTAATATCTACATTTTTTTCAGAGGTTTGGACAATTCACAATATATATCTTTATCTTGTTTTTCTCTAAACAAATTAAAAAAGGCCAAGACATAATTCTTAACCGAATTTTCTTCATTAAAAGAAAAAAATACAAGGCCTCAAAGCCTATTTGTGCAAAACAAATTAACAAACCCACACGTCTATTCTATTGTTTAGGAATGGTTGACCACTAGCTGTTGGAATATTTAATTTATATAATTAATTTAGTTCATTTGTTATAATTAAAAACAGCCTATGGTTATTTGCTATTGGATTGGCAGAATGACAACTACTAACACATTAGCCTACAGCTGGCCTGAACATAACTTTTTTGAATACACTTTAATTATCCAATGTCACACTTACCGATGGCGAGGTGAAGCCTGTGCCCAAAGCACTGCAGTCCGGTCCAGTTGTTCAAGCGCAATGTTGTTGTTTTTTTGCTCCTGCTGTCAGTTGTCATGTACACCTGTTGGTCTTCGCTCATCTTCCACGATGCCAGAGTCGTTGAGACCCTGGGCCATTATTTCACCCGTATGATCATCAGGGAAGTTAGACGTCTGGAGGCAGACATTTCGCAATTTCCAGTCTTCATTGATGTAATGGACTGTCAAACTTCGGTACGGCTCTGACGTTCTGCTCGACCATAGATCGACTGTGGTGGAAAAATAAGAAACACTAGCCAGCTTCTCTGCGACTCTTTCGCGGGTAGCAGTGTATAATCGCGGCAGGGCTTCTTCCGTTAAATACCTACGGCTTGGCAGCTGATATTTGTAGTCAACTGTACTTATCAGCTTTTTAAAGCCTGACTTTTCTACTGTAAAGACTGAAACCATATATTTCGCCATGTAATAGGTCAATGCATCCATTCTCATTCCACCTCAAACATTTCTTGTCATAAGGGATTACGTCTGAAAAGGATCCGGCTATGGTAGCTTCTCTTTTAATTATTAACAGACGTTTTGGGACTCAGGCGACTGGAATCATCATTGCGTAGTCTCACGCATTCCTCCCATTCCCACGTGTTTCAGTTGCAGGTGATGGAAGGGGTTGGTTGTGCTGCTGCTTTTCGTAGCAATTCTCTTTCGACACATTTTGCACAGGACATTCGTTTGCTTAACATCAGACCTCTTAAACCCGAACCCCTTCCATATTACAGAAAAAAATGTTGCTGCCCTTTTTGGGGATGATTTCATTCTCACGAGAGGCTGAGCTGGCTTCCTCACTTTCCATGTGGGTGGAATCTTACCGCTAGTACACCTCTCCGGCGTGGTTACAACCTGTGAAAGGCTGTCTAGGGCTGTGGTGGATAACCTCTGTGCACGTGTTGGCACGCAATTGGAACATGATTCGACATTGGGCTGACAGAAGAGACAGTGAGATGATTCGACATTGGGCTGACAGAAGAGACAGTGAGATGATTCGACATTGGGCTGACAGAAGAGACAGTGAGATGATTTGACATTGGGCTGACAGAAGAGACAGTGAGATCCTGCATTTGTAAAACGTTACGTTATAACAGAACCTCGATTATTGCGATACAGGCATTTTCCACATTGTGTTTTAGCACGAACTCAAATATATTCTGCCAGCCCTAACTTGATAAGAAATCATTTCAATATGATGAAAATAGGCTACAACAGAGCAGTTTAGTAACATACATAATAATGGAACAATGTCCTTTACACAAACAGCAGAGTAAACATAAAACACATACCAGGTTTTATACAGTAAAGTAGTTTATACTGTATAGGATCTGTAACAGCATCTGATCACAGTGTTTTTCTAATTCAAAGACATCTTTGATCTGGATGGAACCGATCACTAAATTCTGTGCCAATACAAACACTGATCAGGACTCTCCAAAGATGATATTTATTAAATATAGCAATACATGAGTATGCTATCAGAAAATGCAGGACCAATTTTCAAATCCCATACAAATTACATGTAGCTTCTTTCACACTCAAGAGTGTGGTTATAAAATACTGCTATTTGAAAATATTAAAATCCATTTCCAATTTCCATCCAGATTTTCTTAGAAACGACATGAAATGAGTACACTGATCCCATAGCAATGACTTAAGGCTTGAGAGGTTTAACATGGCCATAGTAAATAGGTTTCTTCCCATAGAGACAGACAAACAGGGTCCCTAGTACATCCTGGTCTCAGCCTCATAGCAGTGCAGGAAACACCACACCTCAGTAGAGCTGGTGACTCAGTTTCCTTTGGTTTTGTTCAAACCCTGTTTCTCTGTTCACTTCAATTGTGTTAACACACACATCAAATGGTTACATTAAGTTATTTGACGCATAAGCTTAGGCAAGCTCTCTAACTATCCTCCTCTGCACCAGCTGGTATTGACCTAAGAACATTTGGCACAAGGGAAATGGTTCACTCAATCACAGCCACTACATTTTTACAGCAGATTCGCAAAGCAACATACTATGATATATGTGAACGTTTGTTTCTTGAGTGTGTGTGTAACAGCAATTGCAAAGCACCCATCAGACTCTCCTCAGTCTCTCTTCATGAAGGCCTGCATCATGTCCATTGGCAGAGGGAAGATGATGGTGGAGTTCTTCTCGGCAGCAATGGTGTTGAGCGTCTGCAGGTAGCGCAGCTGTAGGCCAGACGGAGACTCAGCGATTACCAGGGAGGCCTCCTTCAGAGCCCGTGATGCGTTCACCTCCCCCTCCGCTGCGATCACCTACACACAGACACAAGGGCCCAGGGGACAGCAGGAAGGGAGGAGGGGGACAGATACAGAGAGAAAGGGAGAGATGGGGGGGGAAAGAGGGACCATTAGTTAATGAAGAGAGATGATAGCGAGAGAGAGAGAGAATTCCACAGTATGCACAGAACAAGTGAATGTGAGTATATAGAGAGAAACCATAGAGAGAGTGGATGATTAAATAAATCAATCCCAGAGACCTCATCTTTAACCAGCAGATTCAACATGTGATGATGGTATCCAATCAGTGTAATGGCCGATGGGAGGAGACTCGGTTAGAGGTTCCCCAGCTTGTGACCTGCTTTGCTCTCACTATCTATTCTAGCTTAATGGAAGGGTTTTTACGGCAAGACCACTGGTTGCTAAGGAACAAGGCAGATGACATCTTGACCCTACACAAAAACATTTTCATCTGAATGATATATTTTGAGAGTAAATCAAGCTAAGAAATAACAAAACTGAGAAGACAACTGGAATTTTCACTCAGAGGAAAAGGATTAACCTGAAAAATAGACTAAATGCATGTATGTTCCAGCGTGTGTGTTACCCTGGTCTGTATGTGTCAGTGCTGTACCTTAGCCCTGGCCTCGCGGCTAGCCTCGGCCTCTGCTGCCATGGCCCTCTGGAGCTGCTGGGGCAGTTTGACGTCCTTTATCTCCACCCGCTCCACCTTGATACCCCAGTCATCTGTAGCATCATCCAGGGTGGACTGGGAACAACACAGGTGGAAAAACATTCAGCTCCACATCCAATAGGTAAACCTCAGGTCATAATAGTCCCAGAACACCCCTTCCTTAGCATCTCTGTGAAGACTAGATGACATATCAATCTGACATACAGGTACCGTAGGGGTTAGAGCATTGGGTCAGTAACCGAAAGGTCGCTAGTTCGGATACCCGAGCCAACAATGTGAAAAATCTGTCGATGTGCCCTTGAGCAAGGCACTTAACCCTAATTTGAACCAGCGGCTCCGTACTTCTACGGCTGTCCCTGTAAAACAACACATTTCACTGCACCTATCCAGTATCTGTGAAAACAATACATCTTTATATTAAACTGATAGAGATCCAAATGTTACTGCCGCAGTAAGTCTGGAGGATGAAATGTCTTGAGAGACCAGGTTAAAAACAATGAGAAAGGCCATAACCAGAAGATCAATGAATGAGTTTTCTCCAATCCTAACCTTACACATTACAGTGTACATTCTAAAAACAGAGCCATTCAGTGAACTCTCGCAATATCTTCTCCTGTATTATGGCAATTATGGCTTGCTGTTCAACACTAAATGAATAACTATAATCTACACAGTCCTCTAGTACATGCAGGATGTGGAGTTGTGCATGTCAGCATATGGTCAGTACAGAGTCATTAGTGGTCAATGTGGTTCAGTACCTGCATGCTGTGGGCGATCTCATTACGGTCAGATAGGATCTCAGCCAGGTTCTTGGTTCCCAGGACGTTTCTCAGGGTGGTTTGTGCCAGGAGGCGGGTGGCAGCGTCAGCGTTGGTGATGTTGGCCACAGCCAGGGTGGCATTCTGAACACGGTAGTATACCACACCATCGACACTGACCGTCACTGAGTCCTTAGTCAGAACCTGATGAGGGGGGAACATTCAGTTACACTGACAACACTATGTATTACATGATAGGCTAATCATGGTAATACAGGGGGGGGCTCACCTCTTGTGGGGGGATGTCGAAGGTGATGGTGCGCATGTCCACATTGATGAAGCTATCTGTGCAGGGCAGGATGAAGAACAGGCCTGTGGGGTGTGACACACGCACACACAAATTTAACAGCAAAGTTTAAAGCTACTCAATATCACAAAAGCTGAGAAAATGTCATTGTCAGTAAGGGCAGCATAAATCATTTAACATACAGTACAGTAGAATTGAGTAAATGTCTGGCATAAGACTACATTCAAGCCTGAGTTCCATTAGTCACACGACTGCTGTTGGTCATGACTCTAAATTCATGAACACCTATTTGTTTGCACACACTCAGGTTCAGCATGGTACAATATAGCACAGTACAAACACAGAGTGCTGGGCATGATGGTGTAAAAGAAAGAGTCTTAACAGAGGCATTTAAAACTTCACTTGTGTATACATTTCCTTCTCCTTCTATAATCATTTTTCCTAGCTGGGACTTTAGCCCAGTGCCAGCTGGCCCTGGTAATACTGCAATGTAGGAGTATGCTCTAAATTTGCTATGAAAAGCATCATGGGATATGATGGAAAATTCCATGGATTCCCACCCTAAAAATGGCAACAACTTGGTTAAGGCTAATGCAGAGCAAGACCAATGCATAAAGCATCAGGGAAAGATCTGGCATAAAAAGTAATGACTACTGACTAGCCTATAGTCTGACCTATAACAGTTGATCCTGTTAACAGATCTTATCCGTCAGTTGGACAAGGCTTGCTGCGGAGGGCGAGGGAGAGAGCGTGGAGATGAGTAGAGTTTACTTGGGGAAACCAAATACTAAAATAAACGTTGGGGTTTAGGCCTGGGCTCTTAGGGCAGATGAGGAACGTGAAGGTCCCTCCGTGATAGATGGAGAGGGTCTATTATTACCCCAGGCTGCTATCATGTGGCTGTTCCGGAATCCCGTGAGATCATGTTTCATCCATGGAGAGCATAACAGAAGGCTTCCCACAAACATAAAACAGACTTGAGAGTTTGAGGTTCAAAGCATGGCTATGGTAGATTAGATAGACTACTGTGGACACTTTACAGTTACATTAGTACCACCCCTGCACAAGTAATGCCATGTCACCTGAAATCACTGGAGGTTGGAGGTTTGTGTGGTAATAGCATATCTTCCACATTGTTAAAGGGATAGTGCGCGATTTTGGCAGTTAAGCCCTTTTCTACTTACCCAGTCAGTAAAAGTGAAGAATATTTGGTTAATTTGGCTCTGCATACTGTTACTATTGCTTTTTTTTTGTTATAGACAACAATTATCTGCAAATAAGTTCAAAACATTCTCTGAAGATGGCAATTCCTCACAGAAGGAACCATTTAAAACAACCTAAAGGTTGCAAGATCGAATCCTCGAGCTGACAAGGTAAAAATCTGTCGTTCTGCCCCTGAACAAGGCAGTTAACCCACTGTTCCTAGGCCGTCATTGAAAATAATAATTTGTTCTTAACTGACTTGCCTTAGTTAAAGAAAGGTAAAACAAATCAATAAATACATTTAGTGAGGAGAGAGAACCTCATTCTGGTCCCCGCAAATGTTTTCAGTGTTCAATGTCTTTACTGAAATGTGTAGGCCCTCTAATAATTTGTTCAGGTAATAATTGAAATCCGGTCAACATTCTTGCCGACAAACTTGACCCAGTTTTGACGGTGCAACTACTTATTTGAAGTCTGATATGCCAGTTGTGTCTTTGAAAATAAATGAGGCCTGCATATTTGTAGGCATTTTCATGTATGCTTTGTCCTGGACAGAGTTGATAGAAAGTCATACAAAATTAGAAAAGGTTATATTGAAATGCCCCTTGACTCAAGTACACTAAATAGCCACAAGTATGTGGACACCCCTTCAAATGAATGGATTTGGCTATTTCAGCCACACCCGTTGCTGACAGGTGTATAAAATTGAGCACACTGCCATGTAATCTCCATAGACAAACATTGGCAGTAGCTGCCCTGGTCAACTGTAAGTGCTGTTATTGCGATGTGGAAACGTCTTGGAGCAACAACGTCTCAGCCGCGAAGTGGTAGGCCACACAAGCTCACAGAACGGGACCACTGAGTGCTGAACCGCGTAAAAAGCATCTGTCCTCAGTTGCAACACTCACTACCGAGTTCCAAACTGCTTCATGAAATGGGTTTCCATGGCCAAGCAGCCGTACACAAGCCTAAGAACAACATGCCAATTGTAAAGTTTGGTGGAGGAGGAATAATGTTCTGGGACTGTTTTTCATGGTTCGGGCTAGGCCCCTTAGTTCCAGTGAAGAGAAATCTTAACGCTACAGCATACAAGGACATTCTAGATGATTGTGTGCTTCCAACTCCGTGTCAACAGTTTGGGGAAGGCCCTTTCCTGTTTCAGCATGACAATGTTCCATTGAAATTTCCCTTGTGCCCCCATGCACAAAGCGAGGTCCGTACAGAAATGATTTGTCGAGATTGGTGTGGAAGAACTTGACTGGCCTGCACAGAGCCCTGACCTCAACCCCCTTCGAACACCTTCGGAATGAATTGGAACGCCGACTGCAAGCCAGGCCTAATCGCCCAACATCAGTGCCCAATCTCACTAATGCTCTTGTGGCTGAATGGAAGCAAGTCCCCGCAGCAATTTTCCAACATACCCCCGGACCACCACAAAATCTCACACTAGTGTAAACACAGCTAATTAATCAGCCATCTTAAGAATGACACTATATACTGAGGGAAAACTGTCAACAAAACCCTCAGCATCACTCTTCCACTCCAACTACAAAGAGAGAGGAGAGGCATGCCCTCTGCTCAGCACATCAGTTACAGAAATTAGGAAAGAGAACCCATTCCAAATACCCATTCCAACATCATGGCAACGCATGTCAAATAGGGATAGGGTTAGCATCAATCAAAGGGTAATATCATCAGGGCGAAGGACAACACACAAACAAAAAATACAAAAGAAAGATGAGAGAGAGCAGAGGGCTGAAGAGGGATGTGGGTGTTTATTCTTCACTACCAATCCAGCACCATGACTAGGCCCACTGCTGCTCATCATGATGTCAATCTGTAGACAGGATAGCAGTAAAGCTCTCAGATCACTTTAATTCAGACAAGAGCTTTAGTTTAAGCCTCTTAAGAGCATTAGTTAATTGATTGCAATTATTGCAAGATTCTGTAGTGACCCTATTTATTGAATAATGACCTCTTTAAAAGTTCTGCTAAAGTATTCTATGAAGATTTGCAGGGAACATATTTGCATATTCAGTTTATCATACCAGATACACCTGACATCTTTTACAGTGTAACCAAGGCAAACATCTTACCACACAAACTATGCTTAAGGAAAGAAAGTGTGCTTGCTGAAAGCATGTGTGAACCCTGGAATTCTGTGTACATTTGGGAATTATGTTAACACATAAGTTACTACAGGACAGGAGAGGTTAAACTAGGACACAGGATGTGCAGAACTGACCCGTTGCAGTGCACCCCTGCACAATGGTCCAATGGAAGTAGTAGTGCAGCAGCCCACTACAATGTAAAACAAATAGGTCAAAGCAGATGTACCCCTAACCACATTAACACTGAAAAGAGGCTTGACTCTCTCCTAACATAGTTTCACAGTTAAGGTGGTTTTAAGACAGGCCCACATACTTTTTATTGCAATTTTCATCCATCTCATACTGTCTGTGATCATAATATGTTTAAATCAAGGGTTTTGGTAAAGTAAGTATGGGACCTTGAGAGAATCATAGCAAATATGTACAGTGAAACTTTCTCCAGGGACAGTGCATGTGATGGTGGTGATGGGAAGTGTATCTATTACCTGGCCCTTTGGCTCCTCCTCGTACGATCCGCCCCAGGCGAAAGATGATGGCCCTCTCATACTCCTTCACAATCTGGGAGAGAAAGAAACAGTGGCTTAATTAGTTGTCCCCTAGCACTCGTTTGACATTTCTCACTCTACCTTCACTGATCAGTCAATATTGAAATACCACTGATTGGGTATCAACAACCCCCCCCCCCTTTTTTTAAAAACTTTAAAGTGAGTATATATATATCTAACAATACAACTCTGGCAGCTGGTGTAGCATTAAGAGGAGAGAAAGCCAATTTCCGTGGGAATAAAGGCATACTGGTAAGTGATCAATTCATAGAAGAAATAGACTCACACAAATGACACCACTAACCAGTTCTCAGTTCACGCATCATCTATCTTGTGTGGATGTATA
Source organism: Oncorhynchus tshawytscha (assembly GCF_018296145.1). Taxonomy (NCBI): domain Eukaryota; kingdom Metazoa; phylum Chordata; class Actinopteri; order Salmoniformes; family Salmonidae; genus Oncorhynchus; species Oncorhynchus tshawytscha. Next base: position 26,269,231 of record NC_056461.1, on the reverse strand, counting down.
GGTAATAACTGTACCTTAATACACATCCATATGGAGAGAGGCAGAGTTGCAAGCATCAGAAGAATGGATAAGCCGACTATGATCCAACCACATAGGCCATTGTCAGTATCTGAGCTCTCCAAGGCTGAAAGACAATACAAAAACATACAAACAAAGTCAAATACAACCAAAGACAGAAAATAAACCTTTTCACATCCCAGCCATTACAAGAGCAGCCCCTTCAACATCATGCATTTCTGGTAACTTCTTTACTCTTTATTTTTAATTTGGATTCTTCTGTGAATTGCCAAGTGAAAGGGAAAGGGGGATACCTAGTCAGTTGTACAACTGAATGCCTTCAACTGTGTCTTCCACATTTAACACAATTTTTTTTGTGACAGGCAATTCTGATATTTTTCCCACTAATTGGTCTTTGACCAACCAGATCAGCTCTGAAAAAGATCTGATATGGTAAGACATGATGTGATTGGTCAAAAGACCAATTATGTCAAAAATATCAGAATTGGGCTGCCTGTGTAAACGCAACCTTAATAACCTAAATTGTGCATCAAATACACAGGCTACAAACAATTAGGCTGAAATTTGTTTTAGAACTACCGGTAATACCCAGAAACAGTGTGCATGTGTCTCATGTCAGCAACCAGCGGAAGCATCCCATCCAGGTAACACTAACCTTTCCCTAGATTAACACCCTGAACCACCCACCCACCACACCAACCAATCGGATTAGAAGGAAAATAAACAGCCTAGAAGAGATTCAACTTCTCCACTGGGACTTTTTAAAATTACATTTGGCAAATGCAAACCCCTAAAGTTTTACTAATTGAATTAAACCTACAGGATACATATCTAACAAGCATCTATCCCTTCAAGGAATCACAATCAGCAAGCAAACTTCTTGAGCCTACAGAGAAATGTCATACAAAGCATTCACAACAGTAACATTGCAAGCCTTTAATGAGGGGGATACACTCATATAATAGCCCAGTTAGCAAAACTATTCTGGTGCATTCTAGGGCTAATAGTTACTAATACTAACTGACACTAAACTAAGTTATGGATTTTATCTGGCAAATAACCTTACTATACTACTACCTAGCAGGGATGTCGCCCTACCCAAGCTCAAGACCAAAAATGCAAAAGTAGGCTACAAAAAAGTAGACTAAAATCATTCCAAACATAATTAAATTGCAATGGCAGTTTAGCATCAATTGATTGGTTGGCTTTAGGACCATGCAGAGCAACTCTCTGAAAGAAGCTGCCAGCCTGCCCGCCATTCTCTCAAGAGAGTGCCAGACAGTTTACTTTGCCGGTCAGCCACATTTTTTGTTGAGTTGCAGTGGTCAGTGAAAAGCAGTTAAATATTTAAAAATACAATCGTAGGAAACAGTTTAGAAAGCAAATGGCTTTTTCTGAAAGAGAAGAAATAGACTAAACTGCCTCAACTCCCAATTGAGTGAACAGTAGCCTATCTATCTTATTGGCACCAGTGGAGAGCATTGGCCATATCTCCAGTGAGCGTGCGCATATTCACTTCCTTTATCATTGGATCACTCCCACTGGAACGTGTTTTTGGGGACAAGAATTTCCTCCTCCAGGCTAGATGGATGTCATACTGTACAATTTGCTTCTCCCCTTTTCGTAGACCTAGATTAGATGGTTGATCTGTTGGTCAGTGTCAGCAGAGTAGGCTACTAATTTGTGAGTAGGAGAGTAGGCTACTAAAATATGCTTATGTCTCCAGTCATATAAAGTTTAGTAGAATTGCATGAAATGTGTTTATAAAAAAGTCTACATTATTCCTATGCAACGAAATGAGAAGAAACGTGCTCAGGCATGCATTGTTCAGAACGGTCTATTTTGCTAACAGTGATTGAGATATATTATTAGCCAAAATGATGACTATGCAATCTACTCACATTAGGAATAGTAGCCTAACATGCTCGCGTCGCGTGCGGTACATGTTATTCAATCACTGCGCCTCAGCGAGCGTCTGCGTGGCCAGGCGCTAAAATAGAAATAGGTTCTATTTGTGACCCTCAACGCACTGCAAGTCTGGCCTATCCCATCTCCTCATTGGTTTTTAAGAGCATATACCCACGTGCCATCTCCTCATTGGTGTTTAGGAGCATATACCCACATGGGTGATTGAAAGATGAACTGACATCCACACTCCAGTCGGTTGTATTAATGCACCGTAAAGTTGCTTGCCAACCACCATATAAAGTCCAAAGAAGTAAAATAGAAGGCTGAGGAAGGAGGAGAGTTGACGAGAAAGGAATCCGGTTTACCGTTTTATCTGTGGATTAATAATTGTTGCAGTAAAGGAACCTTGTGCATTTCAGGTCAAATAACAACCCAATGTTTATATCCAAGGACAAATTAGCTAGCAACAGCAAGCTAGCTAGCTAAATTGCCAGAAATGTTTAATGCTTTTCGACCTAACCCCAAATTAATATAATTGGTTCAGAGTTTGTTTTGATATTTCAATCTGCGTGCCCTGATCGTGTCTGGTGTGGGGGTACAAAATCAACATGCGCATGGTCAGCATGTAACTGACATTAGTCTGCAAATGTAACGATCGGCATTGCCTTTAGAAATCATTCACACCCCTTGACTTTTTCTAAATGTTGCTGTGTTACAGCCTGAATAATTGTTTTATTAAATGTAGATTTCTTTTGTCACTGGCCTACACACAATACCCCATAATGTCAAAGTGGAATGATGTTTTTAGAAATGTTTACTCATTCGGAATTTGCAATAATGCCGCGTTCAAAACAACTGAGAACTTGGAAAAATACGAGGTGAAATCATGACGTCAGGGATCTTCAGGTCGGAACGTCGGAGCTCTAGAAAGAGGCCCGAGTTCCCGAGTTGGAATTCCGAGTTGGATGACTGTTCAAATCGTTTTTCCCAGTCAGAGATAGTTTCTCAGATTTACCAGTTGTTTTGAACGCACTGAAGTCGGAGGGTTACGAGTTCACAGTTGTTTAACGTGGCATTAGATAGAGCCCGTTAAGATCCTAATTGCGGTCTGAAGCTGGCAGTGGCATGTATTCATGGATGCCAGGCTTCCCCCCAAAAAAATGACCAAGAAAAAAAGAATACAGAAAATAATGTATCTTTCGTATCTCTGTGTTTCATACTTTTTCTTCAATTTGCACGAGGCTGAATGTACAGTATTATCACTGGAGAAAGCTACCAAGTGAGTGAAACAGAGCCCCTCTGTCTCTGTCTGATAATGTCTAGTCTTAAAGAGTATGACGTCTTTGCCCCCCGAAACATTGAATGCAAGGAAATCAAGCGAGCATTTGGCCTTCATTGATTAAAAAAATATATATAATATGGCTTTCGAGCTAAAATGAGTGAGCTCAACTGTGAATGGTCCTGGCGCACTAACAAAAAGTGTCAAGAGAAGCCAGTTTGAATTTGGCGTCACTCCTATCAAATCGCATTGAGAGCATACGTAAATGACAGAAACAACTTGAATTGTTACATCTCGCTGTGTTGTTGTCCTCCTGGAGGCTAAGCTAGCTAAAATTGCCCTTTCATAAACTAGCCATGAATGGATATAGGGATTTGTACTTCTGGTTTTAACTAGTTCTCCATACTGGTCAATGATTATAATGGTAACTCTGATCCAACCATTAGGTCATACACTGTTCCCCTGGCCTGAGGGGATGGAAGTTCAATATGTAGCTAGATGTAGAAGGCTAATGTTAACTAGCTAACGTTGCCCATGCAAGGAAGTTAGGCTAGTGAGCAAGAATTTTAACCAGGTAGCGTAGGACAACAACAAATAAAAGTGCGTACTTTATGACAGAGTGAAAGACCATTTTGTCAACATGAAAGAGAGAAGGGTGGCATTGGCATTTCTAGGGTGAGTCAACATGTTTTTCTACTTCCAGAAACACACACATATCAGAACCATGGACAGCCACATCATATTTAACCAGTGGCGACCCGTCATTCACGGCAGGTGGGGCTGAGCAAAAAATAAATTAATAAACTACATTTGCCAAAATACGAAGTATACAAACAGCGGACACCTTCAGTGCTTTTAGGGCCCATAATGCAATTCTTTGGAAAATGGGGGTGGATTCACATCATTTTCGGGTTTGAAGAAAATGGCAGAAAATATGCAGCCGAAGTCCAACGAGAGCGGATTGAAATTCATTGCTTTAACTAATTATGACAAATGTTAAAATGTTGAGCAATATAATCAAGTAATGACTTTTCAAATAAGTTACCTTACACGTTATGTTGGCTGACAATTTGTTAGCTACGCTATCCTTATGAACCACATAGCACGTCATTACAGCAGTATGCACCGGTATGTTAGCTAGTTACCTAACATTAATTAACTACTAATACATCAAACTTGCCAGTATATTAACTATATCCTAACTACCCAATGTTTATTGACCTGATTATTCCTGTCATTCTTAACTAAGTGGTATAGTTGTTGTCCGTTCTCAATGGACATTCGGGTGCCTTCGTAAAAATTTGCTCTGGCTATCTACTCCGATTTCAGAGCACTCTACCAGAGCGCAGAATAACTTATACATTTACGAACGCTCAACACCCGTTGAATATGGCCGGCTTCAGTAAACGTCGGCAAAAAAACGTAATTAAAATGTTGCCAGCAGCAACGCTCTGGATAACATGAAAACTGCCTAACCAGCTCTGCTAGAGCGAGTAAAATGGTCAGAGTGAGGTGTCTCTCATTTGTGTCTGTAAGTAACTAGCAAGTTGGACAGTTAGATTGGGTGCTTGACTGCCGTTGTAAGTTTACATTGCTCGAATCAACCCTACTCCTGGGGACAGAGCGTCAAGTGTGCACTCTGTACGCTCCCAGAGCGAAATGCTCTGAATTTACAGACGGACAGTGCTCTCAATTTACAAATGCTCAGAGTGCAATCTGGCACTCTAGACTGAATTTAAGAACACATCCGAAGTCATAAAATGTCTAGCTAGTAATTTGTTATGCTAACAAGCTAGCAAAGGGTTGAATAGCAACAGCATCAACTTCCAGTAGACAGGCAAAGAGCTAGTACGCTGAACTGAAAGGATACTGGTCGTTTACAGTATACTAAAATGAACTACTAGTATACTGTATACTCATTAAGTATGTAGTATACAGCATGTTAGTATGGGTATTCGAACAGAGCTATGGTCCTTTTATTGCTTTCCTGAGTAAGGCAGCTCCAGAATACAGGTGTTTCAGCCTAGCTCAGTGCTTTCTGTGATGGTGGGGCAGCCAGTGGAAAATATGGCGCGTAGGGGTTGGTAATAGAGGTCGACCGATTATGATTTTTCAACGTCGATACCGATACCAATTATTGGAGGACAAAAAAAGCTGATACCGATTAAATCGGCCAATTTTTAAAATGTATTTGTAATAATGACAATTACAACAATACTGAATGAACACTTATTTTAACTTAATATAATACATCAATAAAATCAATTTAGCCTCAAATAAATAATGAAACATGTTCAATTTGGTTTAAATAATGCAAAAACAAAGTGTTGGAGAAGAAAGTAAGAGTACAATATGTGCCATGTAAGAAAGCTAATGTTTAAGTTCCTTGCTCAGAACATGAGAACATATGAAAGCTGGTGGTTCCTTTAAACATGAGTCTTCAATATTCCCAGGTAAGAAGTTTTAGGTTGTAGTTATTATTGGAATTATATGACTATTTCTCTCTATACCATTTGTATTTCATATCTTTGAATATTGGATGTTCTTATAGGCACTTTAGTATTGCCAGTGTAACAGTATAGCTTCCTTACCTCTCCTCACTCCTACCTGGGCTCGAACCAGGAACACAACGACAACAGCCACCCACGAAGCAGCGTTACCCATGCAGAGCAAGGGGAACAACTACTCCAAGTCTCAAAGCGAGTGACGTTTGAAACGCTATTAACGCGCACCCCGCTAACTAGCTAGCCATTTCACATCACATCGTTACACCAGCCTAATCTCAGGAGTTGATAGGCTTGAAGTCATAAACAGCAGAGCTGCTGGCAAAATGCACGAAAGTGCTGTTTGAATGAATGCTTATGAGCCTACTGGTGCCTACCATTGCTCAGTCAGACTGCTCTATCAAATCGTAGACTTAATTATAACATAATAACACACAGAAATGCGAGCCCTAGGTCATTAATATGGTCGAATCCGTAAACTATCATCTCGAAAACAAGACGTTTATTCTTTCAGTGAAATACGGAATCGTCCCGTATTTTATCTAATGGGTGGCATCCATCAGTCTAAATATTCCTGTTACATTGCACAACCTTCAATGTTATGCCATAATTACGTAAAATTATGGCAAATTAGTTCTCAATGAGCCAGGTGGCCCAAACTGTTGCATATACCCTGACTGCGTGCAATGAACGCAAGAGAAGTGACACAATTTCACCTGGTTAATATTGCCTGCTAACCTGGATTTCTTTTAGCTAAATATACAGGTTTAAAAATATATACTTCTGTGTATTGATTTTAAGAAAGGCATTGGTGTTTATGGTTAGGTACACGTTCGAGCAACGAGAGTCCTTTTTCGTGAATGCGCACTGCATCGATTATATGCAACGCAGGACACGCTAGTAATATCATCAAACATGTGTAGTTATAACTAGTGATTATGATTGATTAAGTTTAATGCCAGCTAGCAACTTACCTTGGCTTCTTACTGCCTTTGCGTAACAGGCGGGATCCTCGTGAGGCAGGTGGTTAGAGCGTTGGACAAGTTAACCGTAAGGTTGCAAGATTGAATCCCTGAGCTGACAAGGTAAAAATCTGTCATTCTGCCCCTGAACAAGGCAGCTAACCCACCGTTCCTAGGCCGTCATTTAAAATAAAAATGTGTTCTTAACTGACTTGCCTAGTTAAAAAAATATTAAATAAAAGTTTTTTTTTTTTTTTTAAATCGGCAAAAATCGGCGCCCAAAATTACTGACTTCCGATTGTGATGAAAACTTGAAATCGTCCCTAATTAATCGGCCATTCCGATTAATCGGTCGACCTCTAGTTGGTAATGTTCTCTAGAAGTGCCATGATTGGCCTAGTGCTCTGTCACTCATGGGGACACCATGTCACTGCCAAATCTAAAGGGTAGAGTCCAAAAATTCAAACCCCTTGGGTGCTGCCATAGGCTGCAGTCCAAACACGCTATTTTTACCCCCTCAGCCCTTGCACTAGCCACTTTCCTTCTGGGTAATCCCAGTAAAACCGGATGCAGTTTGATTGCCATCTTAAGTGGAGGTCCAATTCACTGTAGCCCCCTCTGCCCTCGATTTAGCTCGAAGGAGAGAGTGAATAACTTTGGTCACTTGCAGGGTTGATATGACCCACAATTCAATGCAAACTGTAGTCACGTCAAATTCTGGTGGCCGCGAAGTGACAAATTTAATCAACAAGGCTGCATTTTTGACGTCAGAAAAAAGTATGAAGCTAGTTTGCTAAAAAATATATAGACATTGATTTTAGTGTTTGCAAATTGGCTTAGTCTCGTAGTAAGAAGACTATAAAATGTAGCTAGATTAATTTAGGGTATACTTGGATGTGACAAGGTAAAATGTAATTCAAGGGCTGAGGGTTTAGGGCTGAGGGCTGTCTACTTTGAGTATGAAATGCAGCCATAGAGCTACATTAGAAGTGCCCATCTAAGAAGGCTCAAGGTCATTGATCACCGATAAAATGACCTCAAATCATGAAGTCGAAGTTTACATACACCTTAGCCAAATACATTCAAACTCAGTTTTTCACAATATCTGACATTTAATCCTAGTAAAAAATCCCTGTCTTAAGTCAGTTAGGATCACCACTTTATTTTAAGAATGTAAAATGTCAGAATAATAGAAGAGAGAATGATTTATTTCAGCTTGTATTTCTTTCATCACATTCCCAGTGGGTAAGAAGTGTACATGCTACCAAATACTAATTGAGTGTATTGCCATTAAATTGTTTAACTTTGGTCAAATGTTTTGGGTAGCCTTCCACAACCTCCATACAGAGCTGGTGTAAATTATTCAGGTTTGTAGGCCTCCTTGCTCGCACACGCTTTTTCAGTTCTACCCACAAATTATCCATGGGATTGAGGTCAGGGCTTTGTGATGGCCACTCCAATACCTTGACTTTATTGTCCTTAAGCCATTTTGCCACAACTTTGTAAGTATGCTTGGGGTCATTGTCCATTTGGAAGACCCATTTGCGACCAAGCTTTAACTTCCTGACTGATGTCTTGAGATGTTGCTTCAATATATCCACATAATTTTCCATCCTCTTGATGCCATCTATTTTGTGAAGTGCACCAGACCCTCCTGCAACAAAGCACCCCCACAACATGATGCTGCCACCCCCGTGATTCACGGTTTGGATGGTGTTCTTCGGCTTGCAAGCCTCCCCCTTTTTCCTCCAAACATAACGATGGTCATTATGGCCAAACAGTTCTATATTTGTTTTATCCGACCAGAGTACATTTCTCCAAAAAGTACAATCTTTGTGCAGTTGCAAACCGTAGTCTGGCTTTTTTATGGCGGTTTTGGAGCAGTGGCTTCTTCCTTGCTGAGCGGCCTTTCAGGTTATAGCGATATAGGACTTGTTTTACTGTGGATATAGATACTCCTGTACCCAGATACTCCTGTACCTGTTTCCTCCAGCATCTTCACAAGGTCCTTTGCTGTTGTTCTGGGATTGATTTGCACTTTTCGCACCAAAGTACGTTCATCTCTAGGAGACAGAACGCTTCTCCTTCCTGAGTGGTATGATGGCCATGGTGTTTATACTTGCGTACTATTGTTTGTACAGATGAATGTGGTACCTTCAGGCGATTGGAAATTGCTCCCAAGGATGAACCAGACTAGTGGAGGTCCACCATTTTTTTCTGAGGTCTTGGCTGATTTCTTTTGGTTTTCCCATGATGTCAAGCAAAGAGGCACTGCGTTTGAAGGTAGGCCTTGAAATGCATCCACAGGTAAACCTCCAATTGTCTCAAATTATGTCAATTAGCCTATCAGAAGCTTCTAAAGCCATGACATCATTTTCTGGAATTTCCCATGCTGTTAAAAGGCACAGTCAACTTCGTGTATGTAAACTTCTGACCCACTGGAATTGTAATACAGTGAATTAAGTGAAATAATCTGCCTGTAAACAATTGTTGGAAAAATGACTTGTGTCATGCACAAAGTAGATGTCCTAACCGATTTGTCAAAACTATAGTTTGTTATCAAAAGAATTGTGGAGTGGTTCAAAAACTTGTTTTAATGACTCCAACCTAAGTGTATGTAAACTTCCAACTTCAACTGTATCTACAGCAGCTTTGATTGAACTGATCATGTCAACATACTTTCAAAGTCTTAGCTAGCAGTCATCATCCATTCATGAATCAAGTCGACAATCTACTGGCACATCATTTTTAATCCATGTCATATGAAGAGAAATGAAGAGAAATTATAGATAAAACATCGGTACACATTAGCCATTGGACATATAACTACACAACAAGTTGGAAATTGCAAATTCAACAATGAGTGGTTTGGAAAGAATCCGTGGCTAACTGCAAGGATTGCGGAGCAATCACTAGCCTGTTATTCAGTGGAGTGAGAATGTGGTCCCAATTCTCGGTTTAAGGTTCTCTTTTCCGAGCTTAAAATGGTAAACATTCAACATCGGCCATGCTGTCAATCCAGCATGATTTTTGCCACGCTCAAAACAACTTAACTCAAAACTGGGAAATCTAACTTCAGTGAGTTTAAGACAACTGGGAACTCAGGAAAAAATTATCTCTGACTGAGAAAATATGTTTTGAACGGTCATCCAACTCCAATTGTAAGTCGTGAACTCGGGCCTCTTTCTAGAGCTACGACATGAAGATCACTTACGTCATCATTTTTCAACTGTATTTTTTTTTGAGTTCCCAGTTGTCTTGAAAGCACCATAAATCCAGAGAATGCCAGACTTTGATGACAAAGTTTTATGACAAAATTTGCCCATGGAGGACTGCCGTGCCACCTTCCTGTTCAAGTGAGCACAGCACAACAAGGTGAGTCCAAAAATGTCTTGTTATTATGTAATATGCCTGGGAGATATGTATACGGTAGCTAAGAAAGTAATACTAAGTATGTTGTGTAGTAAGCTGTTAGTAGCCCATGTGCCTCACCCTAATAATTTGGTATATTTTCCCCTCATAATTTCACCTACTGCTCTGACATGGTGGTGCACAGGCCTATAACCGGTTTTAGAGAAATGTAATCATTAAATATTGTAAGAGCTTTCATTGTCTGCTTATACGCCCCATTTATTTATCCTACAGTTCTGACTTGGTGTACAGGGAGAACACTAAGAACAGCCCACGTTTTGAATTCTGTCACTATACATTTCAAAAGTGCTGAACAAATAGTTCATGACTACAACCTTCCCAGCACGCTCATTAATGTCTTGATCAATTTTACATATTGCCTCTTATGTATTGTCTTCCCCCTTATGCTGCTTATTGTCAGTAGAAAGCGCATTTGTTTAAGCATGTCAGCTATGTTTTTTTTAAAGGCAGTAATTGAGGCTGAATGAACTGTATCGCTGCCAGACGAGGCTCCGCTGTTAGCCAGGTGAGGCAGTGGTAAGGTGTTGGGACTCTGCTGGCCCTAACAGTTTGTGTTCACCGTTTGTCACCATTTATAGTGCAAGTAAATAATTTGCCCTACCAAGATTTACATGCTAAAATCGCCACTGTATGTAGCTTACGTTGATTGGACTAAGTTGTTTTTGGTATCTTTTAGTTGTCACTGTATTAGACGAAGCACATGTGATATGATGGTGCTGGAATAGTGGAGGCAGCTCCTGTTTTCTTTGTGACTTGCATAACTCTCGTGATTCTAAATCAATTGGCTAGTTGTTTAGTGGTCCGAAAATGTCGGGAAACATTAACTTGCTTGGTCGTGCTGTAGGTCAATTAAATGTTTGTTTACATGCAATATGCTTTGTGGACTTCACCGGATAGAGGTTGCTCTCCGGTTTTGTGATACAACAAAGGGGTGGTTGAATTTATTCTGCTACTGTGTTTTCTTATTGTCTCGGCCTTTAGGCCTATATAATCACGGTCGCAATGCATATGAAATAACAGGTTCTAGAGCAAACAACTAAATTATCACAACACAGGTTGTAATATGGCTATTTTTCTGACTTTTCCCTGGTGATTTTATCCACGCACAGCTACTGGAAGCTCGTAGCTTCTGCACAACACTGTAGGCAAAATGTGTTCAATGCAACAATGTAATTGTAATCTCAAACTGTAACTGTTATATCAGCAAGTCTGCTACATTGTGGCAAAAATGCGTGGGTTGCTGGACTTGCATGACACAGCCGTGTTTTGTAGGGCGTGTCCCTGTCCCACTACTTTCTTTGGTCATGTGTTGTCTAAAGAGACGCAAATGTGGCCATTTTGTCTATAAATATAAACATATCCGCCGGATTTAGTAAATAAACCGGATTACCTGCTTGTCGTTCCCGTCTTTTACTCTCTCTCGACTGGGTTTCTTTGCCGTATTCTTCCATTGTAAAATACAGTTCAGTCACTGATCTCAGAGCTGTGGCTTCAGGTTAGTATGTTTGTTGCTGAAAACCAGCTTGTGTTTGAGTCACAATATAGTAGGCTACATTTCCCGATGACGCTTAAATATATTTTTTCTTAATTTTCATGCACTTTGTCACCCCCTACTGGGTATAATAGGTCAACCACTACAATGAAATAGAGATATATGGAGGACTCCAGTGCCAGAAAGCTCGTTTTACGTTTTAGCATGAGCAGCACCATTGAGGACTTTGACCATTTTGTAGTAGTCAACTGGGTGGACTTCCTATAGGTTAAGGAAGTATCACATAATTCCACCCAGATCATAAGGATGGATCAGACAATTAATTATACTTGTAAGCAAACATTCCATAATTACAGGTGGCATAAATCGCCAACCTTGGCTTTCTACCTGTTCAAAAAACACATTCCAGGTGGCAGTATGCACCTTTCCAGTTTGCTTGCCAACTCAGAAGTAGTAAAAGAAGAACATTGACCACTTCAAAATGGAGATGGCCTCAATTACACTAACCATGCTCTCATAGACGCCATGGTGGGACAGATATGATGTTGCATCCTCTAACTATCTCTATGGATGTGCCTATATCCCATTATATGGTGTATCTGATAAATTAACGTTTTGATAAAAGCACCACATTTGGCAATGATGTAGATTTATGTGCCCTGAAAATATTTAGATATGGAGCCACCCCAGATTTGGCCTATGGGGGGTGCGGCAGCCATTTTGGGGAAAAATGGCCCCTGACTGTAATTCTATTTTACAAATCAGAAGGACTGCTTTGAGGTCAAGGGACCAAATTTGTCATAGATCTTGATTTATGGACCCTGAAAATATATTTAAATACGGAGCCACCACAGATTTGGCCCCAGGGGGCCGTAGCGGCTATCATTTGAAATGGCTGCTAACGGTAGCACTATTTAACAGTTCAGATGGATTTTTTTGTTGTTGAGACAAACACACCAAATTTGTCACAAAGCTAGATTTATATAGCAAGAAAACAATTAGATATGGAGCCACCACAGATTTGGCCCCTTGGGGCCGTAGCAGCCATCATATGAAATGGCTGCTAACGGTAGCACTAATTAACAGTTCAGATTTTTTTTTTTTTGAGACAAACACACCAAATTTGTCACAAAGCTAGATTTATGTAGCAAGAAAACAATTAGATATGGAGCCACCACAGATTTGCCCCCCTGGGAGTCGTGGGGCAGTCATTTTACTAAATGGCCGCAGACTATACCACTATTTTACAAACCTTTAATCTACAAAACGTGGCCTCTACTTCTTGCCCTGGATCTCCTGAAAACCAAAAGGTTTAAAGGCCCAGTGCAGTCAAAACCATGATTTTTCTGTGTTTTAGATACAATCAGTGGCCAGATTATTAGGTACACTGCCTCACAGACAGTGAGTTACGTGGCCGTGGCTTGCAGACAGGCATTGAGGCATTCAGTTGCTGTTCGACTGAATATTAGAACAGGCAAAACGAGTGACCTAAGCGACTTTGAGTATGGTATGATTGTCTGTGCCAGGCGCGCCGGTTTCAGTACTTTAGAAACGGTCGGCCTCCTGGGCTTTTCACACATGACAATGTTTAGGGTGTACCGAGAATGGTGCAACAAACAAAAAACATCAAGTCAGCGGCACTCCTGTGTGTGAAAACAGCTCGTTGATGAGAAGCCGGGGAGAATGGCAAGAATCGTGCAAGCTAACAGGCGTGCCACAAACAGGCAAATAATGGCACAGTACAACAGTGGTGTGCAGAACAGCATCTCGGATCGCACAACTTGTCAGTCCTTATCACACATGGGTTATTGATTTGATTGATTTGATTTTATTAGGATCTCTATTAGTCCCCATTTGGACTAATCTTCCAAGAGTCCTTAACATGAAAATACAATTTATAATACAAACACACTTTCACATATAAAACACTATTACTGCACACTATTATTGCAGCAGACGACTACACCGGGATCCACTCCTATCAACTAAAAACAAGATGTGGCTCCAGTGGGCATGTGATCACAAACACTGGACAATTGAGGAGTGGAAAAACATTGCCTGGTCTTACGAATTCCTGTTCCTGTTCCATTATCCTGATGGCAGAGTCAGGATTTGGCGTAAGCAGCATGAGTCCATGGCCCCCTCCTGTCTTGTGTAATTAGTACAGGCTGGTGGCAGCGGTGTAATGGTGTTGGGAATGTTTTCCTGGCACACATTAGGTCCCTTGATAGCAATTGAGAAACGTTTCCTTGCTCCGAAGAATTCAGGCGGTTCTGGAGGACAGTGTGGTCCGACCCGGAACTAGATGGGTGTACCTAATAGACTGGACACTGAGTGTATATTTCCACTATGAGGTTAGAATAATTCTTTGAAATTACGAAAGTAATTTAGTGTTAGAGCTGTTTGAAAAGACCGGCTGAAATTTCAGCCTGTTGTGGTGGGAATTGTTTTTGCCTGCCTGGTGACATCACCAGGTGGTAAATGAGTTAATAGAGCAATAATAAAAATAATTTGAAAACTCTCTGCCAATAGCAGCTAGTTTTCAGTTTTCCCCTCCCCACTAAGACCACTCGGCTTGAGAAATTGCTCTTTGGTTATGGTTATGGGCTTAAACATGCGTAATGTCAGAAAACTATTCTACTATGTCTAGTTTTATGTATTTACCTAGTTGGCTTGTTGTGTGTTCTATGCAAGAGAAATATTGCTCAAGGCGCATTCAAGTTACTTGAATTGAATATAGGCGGCAAATATAGGCCACATTTGTTTAGTAAGCTACTCAAACTTCTACCAGCCGCACTGGTTTACAGTTTATACGTAATGCGTATGGTCTAATGAACGAAAGCCTGAATTAATGCAACGATTAACTGATAATTAACAGAATTCTCAAAAACAAATAGGCCTACATGCTTGCATTTGTGCAGGCTGTGTATCCACCGCATTGTTGTTCTTCTAAACGGGTAAAAAAAGGTCAACGCAACATGTAACGTGTTGGTTTCATGAGCTAAAGTAAAAACATCCCAGACATTTTCCATAAGCACAAAAAGCTTATTTCTCTAAAATATTGTGAACAAATTAGTTTACATTCATGTTAGTGAGCATTTCTCCATTACCTACATAATCCATCCACCTGATAGGTGTGGCATATGAAGAAGCTGATTTAACAGCATGATCATTACACAGGTGCACCTTGTGCTGGGGACAATAAAAGTCCACTTTAAAATGTGCCATTTTGTCAAGCAACACAATGCCCCAGATGTCTCAGGTTTTTTAGGGAGTGCGCAATTGGCATGCTGACTTGCAGGAATGTCCTCCAGAGCTGTTGCCAGAGAATTTAATGTTAATTTCACTACCATAAGCTGCCTCCAACGTCATTTTAGAGAATTTGGCAGTACGTCCAAATGGCCTCACAACCGCAGATCACATATAACCACGGCAGCCCAAGACCTCCACGTCGGCATCTTCAACTGCATGATCGTCTGAGGGGTGGTGGGGGTAGCTGAGGAGTATTTCTGTCTGTAATAAAGACCTTTTGTGAGGAAAAACTCATTCTGATTGGCTGGGCCTGGCTCCCCAGTGCGTGGGCCTGGCTGCCAAGTGGGTGGGCCTATCCCCTCCCAGGCCCTCCCATGGCTGCACTCTTGCCCAGTCATGTGAAATCCATAGATTAGGGCCTCTTTTATTTATTTCAGTTGACTGATTTCCTTACATGAACTGTAACTCAGTATAATATTTGAAATTGTTGCATGTTGCATTTACTTTGTTGTTGGCCTTTCACGTGAGCTCAGCTTTCCAGGGAAAACCTTGGCAACGTGTTGTATTCTCACGTGCAGAGAACTTGGCCACGCTCTGCGCTTGGACAAATTAGAACGTTTTTGCCCCACACAGAAGGGGGAGTTCCCAGCTCCACACACTCTCAATGCGTGCATGGCTGCTGTGTCTGCCTCGCTTGAGCACAGAATGGACTTTGCAAAAAAACACAACCCAACATGCTCCTCAGTGTTTTAAGAAGTGTTTGAATATATATAAACTCCGTTTAAAAAAAAAATTCCTGCCATTTAATCCTAGTTAAAAATTCCCCGTCTTAGGTCAGTTAGGATCATCACTTTATTTTAAGACTGTGAAATGTCAGAATAATAGGAGAGAATTATTTCTTTCAGTTTGTATTTTTTTCATCACATTCCCAGTTGGTCAGAATTTTGCATACACTCAATTAGTATTTGGTAGCGTTGCCTTTAAATTGTTTAACTTGGGTCAAACATTGCGGGTAGCCTTCCACAAGCTTCCCACAATAAGTTGGGTGAATTTTGGCCCATTCCTCCTGACAGAGCTGGTGTAACTGAGTCAGGTTTGTAGGGCCTCCTTGCTCACACACACTTTTTCAGTTCTGCCCACAAATTTTCTATAGAATTGAGGTCAGGGCTTTGTCCCATGGTCCCATGGTGTTTATACTTGCGTACTATTGTTTGTACAGATGAATGTGGTACCTTCAGGTGTTTGGAAATTGCTCCCAAGGATGAACCAGACTTGTGGAGGTCTACATTTTTTTCTGAGGTCTTGGCTGATTTCTTTTGAGTTTCCCATGATGTCAAGTAAAGAGGCACTGAGTTTGAAGGTAGGCCTTGAAATACATCCACAGGTACACCTCCAATTGACTCAAATGACGTCAATTAGCCTATCAGAAGCTTCTAAAGCCATGACATGATACAGTGAGTTATAAGTGAAATAATCTGTCTGTAAACAATTGTTGGAAAAATGACTTGTGTCATGTATAAAGTAGATGTCCTAACCAACTTACCAAAACTATAGTTTGTTAACAAGAAATTTGTGGAGTGGTTGAAAAATGAATTTTAATGACTCCAACCTAAGTGTATGTAAACTTCCGACTTCAGCTGTATATAATTTTAACTAATTTGACCAGTATGTTATTTGGCTAATTTCTGGAGGTGGAAATTATATTTTAGATGGTGTCAGCATAATTTTAATTGAATTATTTTTGGAATAGAACTGAGTTTCTCAGTTGTTCTAGAGGGTAGCCTAGTGGTTAGAGCATTGGACTAGTAACCGAAAGGTTGCAAGGTCAAATCCCCAAGCTGACAAGGTCTGTCGTTTCTGCCCCTGAACAGGCAGTTAACCCACTGTCCCTAGGCCGTCATTGAAAATAAGAATTTGTTCTTAACTGACTTGCCTAGTAAGATAAAGGTTAAAAAAATAAATTTAAACCCCAAAACAGGGAGGGACACCCACTTTAACCATTACTCTTACATCGTCTGCGGAGAGTGTGATCACACAGTCTTCCAGAACAGCTGTCAGCTCTAGCCTTTAGCTCAGTGCAGATTTTGCCTGTAGTCCATAGCTTCTGGTTGGGGTATGTACGTACTGTCATTGTGGGGATGACATCATCGATGCACTTATTGATGAAGCCAATGACTGATGTGGTGTACTCCTAAATGCCATCGGAGGAACCCTGGAACATATTCCAGTCTGTGCTAGCAAAACAGTCCTGTAGCTTAGCATCTGCTTCATCTGACCACTTTTTTTTATTGATCTAGTCACTGGTGCTTCCTGTTTTAATATTTGCTTGTAAGCAGGAATCAGGAGCATAGAATTATGGTCAGATGTGCCAAATGGATGGTGAGGGAGAGCTTTGTACGCATCTCTGTGTGTATAGTAAAGGTGGTCCAGAGTTTATTTCCTCTGGTTGCACATTTAACATGCTAGAAATTTTGTAAAACTGATTTAAGTTTCCCTGCATTAAAGTCCCCGGCTACTAGGAGCACCGCCTCTGGGTGATCGTTTTCTTGTTTGCTTACTGCGGAATACAGCTCATTCAATGCTGTCTTAGTGCCAGCCTCTGACTGTGGTGGTATGTAACAGCTACGAAAAATACAGATGAAAACTCTCTCTAGGTAGGTAGTATCATGACGTTGGCTTGATGGGGGAGGTTTATGACCCCCCCCCCCGTTCTCCCTCTCTACTCTATAGAGTTGACTCTTGAAAAAGCCCTTTGTTAACATAGAGATTCTGGTGACATCAAAAGATGGGAAACAGAACCATATTTCGGTAATCCAACCAGTTTGAAATATGCGTTGGGACTTAATGAATATGATGTCAGTTCAGTTGGCATCTGAGACATGATTACTGATGATAGAATGACAAACTGTATCTCGGAAAGTCTACACATTATAGTTATCAGATTCACATGGAATTGTTGTGCAATTTAAATGTTTAAATATGAAACTATTCATGAAAATATTAAATGTAATTTAGCTTCTTAATGAGAGAACGGTTTGTCATAGAGTAAACTCTGCCAACTCAGTGGCCCCGCCCATGTGAACAGACAGTGGTTGTAAACTCTACCAACTCAGTGGCCCCGCCCATGTGAACAGACAGTGGTTGTAAACTATGAAACACGGCCCTCTCTCCCAATCCTATATAAGCCCCTTGACGAAAATGTAACTTCCTGTTCCAAGGACGTGCGGACTGGCAGTCCCCACATTGAAAGGAGAAAGACCACCTACAGAACTAAGCCAACATCAGCAAGAACCTAACGCAATTGACATCAAATTTCAATGTGGTGACGACCTACACGCTGAAAGGATGAATTTCGACTATGCCAGCCAGAATATAGTATGAGCTTAAAAGTATGGCAACTTGGTATGAACTTTGAACTCTTATTCACTAAAGAAGTGATACCTCCTAGCCGTCGCGTTAGCGCAGCAACTGTAGACGTGGGCTAGGAGGAGACGGACAGAGTAACTGTTCTATCACAAGACGACGGTACTACCAAGTATCCATTCTACCATCAGACATTCTTCAAAGGACAACCCAGCCTCACATCTACGACCAACCGATCGAATCGCAGCTCAGAGTAAATATTTATTGCATTTTCCTTTTTCAAATGGGAGGTCATTTATAATGCATAAGATACTGTATTTACGATAGCGTAGCTGCCTACGGCCCGATAGAGACATAGCTTCTCCCTTTGTTCCTCAGTCTTCCCGCTCTTTCATTCAAAACCCCACCCCCTTTCTTTGTGTAACCAGCTGTCATATCTGTTCCGTCCGCCAGGGACGTTTTCCTCTATGACATAATTTGTAATCTATGTATGATACATTCTGTGTATGTAATTCTGTGCGATTATTTAGGTATTTAGTAAATAAATAATTAAACCAAATTTTGTATTTCTGATTCAACTTGTTAGCCAGGGTTCGTGAAGATAACCATCAGGTAATATGAATTACAGAGAAATTATTTTATAGAATAGCATGTCATATCACTTAATCCGGCATAGCCAAAGACACGACAGCCGTGTGGTCTACAGTTTATCATGAGATACTCTACCTCAGGCGAGCAAAACCTCGAGACTTCCTTAGATATTGTGCACCAGCTGTTATGTACAAAAATACATAATCCGCCGCCCCTTGTCTTAACAGACGCCGCTGTTCTATCCTGCCGGTGCAGCGTATAACCAGCCAGCTGCATGTTGATAATGTCGTCGTTCAGCCACTTCTCCGTGAAGCATAAGATATTAAAGTTTTGAATGTCCCCTTGGTAGTTTAATCTTCCACATAGGTCATCTATTTTATTGTCCAAAAATGGCATGTTTTCTAGCAGAATGGAAGGAAGTGGGGGTTTACTTCTGTAGCCATGAAGTGCTTCGAAAGGCTGGTCATGGCTCACATTAACACAATTATCCCAGAAACCCTAGACCCACTCCAATTTGCATACCGCCCCAGATCCACAGATGATGCAATCTCTATTGCACTCCACACTGCCCTTTCCCACCTGGACAAAAGGAACACCTATGTGAGAATGATATTCATTGACTACAGATCAGCATTCAACACCATAGTGCCCTCAAAGCTCATCAATAAGTTAACGACCCTGGGATTAAACATGTCCCTCTGCAACTGGATCCTGGACTTCCTGACGGACCGCCCCCAGGTGGTAAGGTGAGGTAACAACACATCCGCCACGCTGATCCTCAACACAGGGGCCCCTCATGGGTGTGTCAGGAAGTCAGGTACTCCCTGTTCACTCATGACTGCACGAACAGGCACGACTCCAGCACCATCATTACGTTTTCCGATGACACAACAGTGGTAGGCCTGATCACCGACAACGACGAGACAGCCTATAGGGAGGAGGTCAGAGACCTGGCCGTGGGGTGCCAGGACAACAACCTCTCTCTCAACGTGATCAAGACAAAGGAGATTAATTGTGGACTACAGGATAGGACCGAGCACGCCCCCATTCTCATCGACGGGGCTGCAGTGGAGCAGGTTGAGAGCTTCAAATTCCTTGGAGTCCACATCACCAACAAACTAACATGGTCCAAGCACACCAAGACAGTCGTGAAGAGGGCACAACAAAACCTATTCCCCCTCAGGAGACAGAAAAGATTTGGCATGTGTCGTCAGATCCTCAAATGGTTCTACAGCTGCACCATCGAAAGCATCCTGACTGGTTGCATCACTTCCTGGTATGGCAACTGCTCGGCCTCCGACCACAAGGTACTACAGAGGGTAGTGTGAATGGCCCAGTACATCACTGGGGCCAAGCATCCTGCCATCCAGGACCTCTATACCAGGCCGTGGAAGGAGGCCCTAAAAATAGTTAAAGACTCCAGCCACCCTAGTCATAGACTGTTCTCTCTGCTACCGCACGGCAAGCGGTAGCAGAGAGCACCAAGTCTAGGTCCCGGAGCACCAAGTCTAGGTCCAAGAGGCTTCTAAACAGCTTCTACCCCCAAGCCATAGGACTCCTGAACACCTAATCAAATGGCACCCAGACTATTTGCATTGACCTCCCCCTCTTTTCACCGCTGCTACTCTCTGTTGTTATCATCTATGCATAGTCACTTTAATAACCCTACTTGTACATATTACCTCAATTAACTGGTGCCCCCGCACATTGACTCTGTACCGGTACCCCCCTGTACATACAGTTGAAGTCGGAAGTTTACATACACTTAGGTTGGAGTCATTAAAACTTGTTTTTCAACCACTCCACAAATTTCTTGTTAACAAACTATAGTTTTGGCAAGTCGGTTAGGACATCTACTTTGTGCATGACAAAAGTAATCTTTGCAACAATTGTCTACAGACAGATTATTTCACTTATAATTCACTGTGTCACAATTCCAGTGGGTCAGAAGTTTACATACACTAAGTTGACTTGGGAGCAATTTCCAAACGCCTGAAGGTACCACATTTATCTGTACAACAATAGTACACAAGTATAAACACCATGGCAGTCATACCACTCAGGAAGGTGACGCGTTCTGTCTCCTAGAGATGATCATACTTTGGTGCGAAAAGTGCAAATCAATCCCAGAACAACAGCAAAGGACCTTGTGAAGATGCTGGAGGAAACAGGTACAAAAGTATCTATATCCACAGTAAAACGAGTCCTATGTCAACATAACCTGAAAGGCTGCTCAGCAAGGAAGAAGCCACTGCTGCAAAACCGCCATAAAAAAGCCAGACTACGGTTTGAAACTGCACATGAGGACAAAGATCGTACTTTTTGGTGAAATGTATGGTGAAACAAAAATAGAACTGTTTGGCCATAATGACCATCATTATGTTTGGAAGAAAAAGGGGAATGTTTGCAAGCCGAATAACCCAACCAAGGTTGTGGCAAAATGGCTTAAGGGCAAGGTATTGGAGAGGCCATCACAAAACCTGACCTCAATCCTATAGAACTGATAAAGTGTTGCCGAGCAAGGAGGCCTACAAACCTGACTCGGTTACACCAGCTCTGTCAGGAGGAATGGGCCAAAATTCACCCAACTTATTGTGGGAAGCTTGTGGAAGGCTACCCGAAACGTTTGACCCAAGTTAAAGAATTTAAAGGCAATGCTACCAAATACTAATTTAGTGTATGTAAACTTTTGACCCACTGGGAATGTGATGAAAGAAATAAAAGCTGAAATAAATCATTCTCTCTACTATTATTCTAACATTTCACATTCTTAAAATAAAGTGGTGATCCTAACTGACCTAAGACAGGGCATTTTTATTAGGATTAAATGTCAGGAATTGTGAAACTGAGTTTAAATGTATTTGGTGAAGGTGTATGTAAAACTCCCGACTTCAACTGTAGTCTCGCTATTGTTATTTTACTGCTGCTCTTCAATGACTTATTACTTTTATTTCTTATTCTTATGCATATTTTTTTAACTGCATTGTTGGTTAGGGGCTCGGAAGTAAGCATTTCACTGTTGTTGTATTCGGCGCATGTGACTAATACAATTTGATTTGATATTGTGATTAAAAACGACTGAATTGGACCTTTATCAGTTACACACAGTAGAATAGAATAGTGGATAATTTTTGCAACGGTTGGTGGATTATTATTTGTTCAGATGGTGAAGAAATGTAAATATGTAGAAAAAGGAAAAACCCCAAATGCATGTCCATACTAAAGACTCAAAAACAAATGAAAAGCCTCATGGTCACCAACTAAACCAGCAGGCTCCGCAAGCTGGCACTCAGACTGACAATCTCAATTGGCTGCCACTACCCCCAGGGGACAGATATGTGGTGGCTCCATAACTAAATCTTTTCAAGGTACAGTATGTACATTTATCTCTGTACTAAATTTGTTCCGTTTATATTAAAAAAAGCTTTCAGAGCTCCAACATTGTGTTATCGACAGTAGCCATTTTGCAGGATGGCTGTCACGCTCCCCTAGGGGCCAAATCTGTGGGTTTATTAATAACTGCTAACTTTAAACAGTGAGGAGCACCAACGGGAGCACCAGGAAAATCCTTCATTTGAAGCACATTTCCTGGAGTAGGCCTAGTTATCAGCCCCCTAACCTTTTGAACGGTTTAGGCTAGAGATTAGCCGTTTTCTACATTCTAGGCTAAAGGTTCAGCCAGCGTGACGGTCTCAAAGATGAACACTGCTGCTACCCTGTTCCCGAACCAAGGTACATGAATTAGGGAGAAAACTCAAGTTATTAAGAGTGTTTTGTCTTTGTAGGGCAGAGTTGATCAAATCTTTTTTTTTTAAGTGCTTCGGCCCTCATTTTTGTTTTACACAGAGAAATGATGTGGGTTTTATATATTGGAAGTGCTTTTTGTGAATTACTCTCTTATTTCACACAGGTAGGCCTACGGGCAGAAAGTAGTAGGCCTACCTACAAAGGTTTATCACAACAATAATTTACAGACAAAGTAGTATGCTACAGTAGCTTCAATTAGCCTGATCAAGGACATGCCTAATGACAAATTTATTAGCCAACTGGCTGGCAGAGGTAGGTAAACCTGCAGCTTAGTCTATAGCAGATCACAGCTGTGTGTTCAAAGTGACCCAGGCCCACTGCCTACCATTCCTCTACTGGACTGCCTTTTCCAGGCTCCAGCTCCAAAGAAAGCCCTGCAATTCCTGGAGGTGTGATTATCCTGGGAAAGCGAGGGGATGGAGGCTGCCTGTGCGTGTTGGAGCGGCCCGGGAAAACGCCATGCCGGCTAATCCTCTTTTAATTAGGGTAAGGAGAGAGGATCTGGGACCCCTGCTGGATTAGTCACAGCACATTGACAAAGCACCAAGCTGGGACCAGTGCACTGGACTGGCTGGCAGTGGCCAGTTAGGGCCCGCCAACGGCCTCTCAGGCGTGAAAAAATGCTCTTCCCTCTCCCAGCGGCTACCTGGGATTTTAGGTTCTTTGGTCCCTGGTGGAATATGATTACAGAATGTAATTCACACATTTTCCAATATCTCTCTCCTCCTTTCTCCCTCTTGGTCTATCTGTGCTTCTTCCCTCTCCTTATTATCCTTCCCCCTTTCTATTCCCCTGTCACCCTCTCACTATGTATTTCCTCTCTCCTATTTCCCAATTTCCCCCCTCTCTCTATTCCCCCTCCTCCCTTTCTCTCCCCTTTCCTGACCCTCTTTATTTTCACTGCGCAGTACTAATGGAGGTGAGAAACCCCTCATGAGAGTAAGGATGGAGTTGAGAACAAAAGGATGCTTGAACCAATCACATGTCTACACAAAAAAAAGGCACTTATGGTGCCGTAAATATCATCAGGGCAACCTATGAACGGGCTTGTAGATCTACTAGAACATTAATGGTAATTAAAAACACTGGATTTGGGGTTCTGAACACTAGAGGGCAGTGTTGCTCTCCAAACAAGATTAAATCAAATCAAACTTTATTTGCCACACGCGCAGAATACAAGTGTAGACTTTACCGTGAAATGCTTACTTTACAAGCGCTTAACCAACAGTTCAGTTCAAGAAGAAGAAAATATTTACCAACTAGGCTAAAATAAAAAGTCATAATAAAAAGTAACACAATAAGAATAACAATAACGAGGCTATATACAGGGGGTATCGAGTCAGTGTGCAGGGGTACAGGCTAATTAAGGTAATCTGTACATGTAGGTGGGGGCGAAGTGACTATGCATAGATAACAGACAAACAGCGAGCTGGAACACATTCAAAGATAGAATCCTCCATTAAAACGATAACAAATTGAGCACCCAGCTTCAGTTTTGGTAAAAGCTGCAGGATGGGCCTAGAGAAATAACTGTTTTGAGGCTATACAGTGTTTGTTTACATTTACATTGTTTACAGACATTGGAGTTAAACAAGCTCATATTTTGGGTTCTGATGGGGTACGAATGTTGAACTAAACTCAGGATTAATTTACAAGTTATATTCTTCCAGAATCAGTGGGTATACATCATTCATTTAAAAGCAACTAAGGATTCTAGCTTTAACAGCTCTATCGATCAATTAGCCAATTGTAAGGAAGGTATGCATAACTGAAACATTAAACATTTACTGTGGCACAATGTTTCTACATCATTTAACATTCATGTACATACTACCTCAATTGGCCCGACCAACCAGTGCTCCCGCACATTGGCTAACTGGACTATCTGCATTGAGTCCCGCCACCCACCAACCCCTCTTTTACACTACTGCTACTCTCTGTTCATCATATATGCATAGTCACTTTAACCATATCTACATGTACATACTACCTCAATCAGCCTGACTAACCGGTGTCTGTATGTAGCCTTGCTACTTTTATAGCCTCGCTACTGTATATAGCCTCGCTACTGTTTTTCACTGTCTTTTTACTGTTGTTTTTATTTCTTTACTTACCTATTGTTCACCTAATACCTTTTTTTGCATTATTGGTCAGAGTCTGTAAGTAAGCATTTCACTGTAAGGTCTACCTGTTGTATTTAGCGCACGTGACAAACAACTTTGATTTGATTTAGGGTTTGAAACAGACACTTATGAGTAAAGAAGACTGAGTAAATCAAGTAATAGAATAGGATCTTCAAACTGTTCTTATTTATAGTCACTGTAGTCTGAAGATCACACTGGTTTCCATGTATTAAATACACAGAATAGTAGACTAGGTGTTTACACAGTCCATAAATGTTGTCTGAAGATCACACTGGTTTCCATGTATTAAATACACAGAATAGTAGACTAGGTGTTTACACAGTCCATAAATGTAGTCTGAAGATCACACTGGTTTCCATGTATTAAATACACAGAATAGTAGACTAGGTGTTTACACAGTCCATAAATGTTGTCTGAAGATCACACTGGTTTCCATGTATTAAATACACAGAATAGTAGACTAGGTGTTTACACAGTCCATAAATGTTGTCTGAAGATCACACTGGTTTCCATGTATTAAATACACAGAATAGTAGACTAGGTGTTTACACAGTCCATAAATGTTGTCTGAAGATCACACTGGTTTCCATGTATTAAATACACAGAATAGTAGACTAGGTGTTTACACAGTCCATAAATGTTGTCTGAAGATCACACTGGTTTCCATGTATTAAATACACAGAATAGTAGACTAGGTGTTTACACAGTCCATAAATGTAGTCTGAAGATCACACTGGTTTCCATGTATTAAATACACAGAATAGTAGACTAGGTGTTTACACAGTCCATAAATGTTGTCTGAAGATCACACAGGACTTCATGTATTAAATACACAGAATAGTAGACTAGGTGTTTACACAGTCCATAAATGTTGTCTGAAGATCACACTGGTTTCCATGTATTAAATACACAGAATAGTAGACTAGGTGTTTACACAGTCCATAAATGTTGTCTGAAGATCACACTGGTTTCCATGTATTAAATACACAGAATAGTAGACTAGGTGTTTACACAGTCCATAAATGTTGTCTGAAGATCACACAGGACTTCATGTATTAAATACACAGAATAGTAGACTAGGTGTTTACACAGTCCATAAATGTTGTCTGAAGATCACACTGGTTTCCATGTATTAAATACACAGAATAGTAGACTAGGTGTTTACACAGTCCATAAATGTTGTCTGAAGATCACACTGGTTTCCATGTATTAAATACACAGAATAGTAGACTAGGTGTTTACACAGTCCATAAATGTTGTCTGAAGATCACACAGGACTTCATGTATTAAATACAAATTCTGTATATTAACGAGAGCATTTTCCTCCTATTACAGTGATACATTCTGTATTGTCTTATTACATATAAAAATGGGCTGTATGATAAAACCATGCTCACTGGGTTAACATAATCACTTGTACGTACCACGTTCAGAGCTCACTCAGTGGGCCTTATCATACGGTCAGTGCCCGATAACCTAAGAACCTTTTGAATAATTAGCGTTTTAAAATTCCGTCAATACCAGTATGTGTGGTGCGGTGCCTGAGCACTATGATAATGTAATAACATTATGATAATGTAATAACTGCTCAGGCAACCACTGCTTTCCATTGTTCCTGTTTGTATCCAGGGTGCAACTGGGTATCCAGGTAGTGTGCTGCTGCCTTGCGAAGCGAGGCGCCTGCCTGGCTGTGTTTGGCATTCTGCTCCACTTCTCCCAGTGAAATGAGTTCTCTCTCTCTCAACTTCCAGAGGATGCAGCGCCCACACAGCTGTTCTCCCCTGAGCTGGCGTACATAAAACATAAAAGCCGGGCCTATATGAAAAATGCACAGAGAGCTGGAATATAATGCGCTTGATACCCTGATGCTGTGTGGAGAGAGGCAATAATAAAGAGAGAAGCTGGCCCTGGATAGATTCTCTTTCTCCTCAATTCGTTTGACTGCAGATCTTGGATGGCTGCCTGCTCAAACATTTACTCACAGTACTTCATCCACATATCACATTACAAGGATTGATTGCTCGCTTGCCTCTCGCCCACCAATGTTTCATTGGCCAATATGAAAACAAATGGGATTCTTGAAAGGAGAATTAGACGGGTAAAATTGTTATGCACAGAGCAAATGGCTGCCGCTCTGCCAAGGGTAAAGACCGGCTTAGAGGCCTGTGTGTGTTTCCGGGAAATTCACACCATTGTTCTTATTGTGTATTGAAGATGAATTGAATGCTGGGTCCAGTGACAACAAATCAAGGTGAAAATGACTGTAACAGTGCATTAAGTGGAACAGAAGACAGTGGCTTTTAAATATAATAACCATCGTAACTATTTGTACTTGTGGTAATTATGTTGTGAGAGGCCTCAAAATACTTCAAATGTAATGACAAATGGTATTTGTAAATGTATGTTTATTTAGGCATCGATTGTTGTGTAATCTATATTCACGTCTACTCTCAATTGAAATAGCCACTAAAGCACAGCAGCTGAAACTGGTGCTGCAGGATGCAATTACTACAGATATTTAAGTTCAAATTTTCATCTTGTGTTCATCTATAGTTTTATTGGTTTGGGGCACTGCAGAAGGAAAAACTATCTTGGAAAGAAATATTCCAGAGATAGAGGGAGAAGGAAATCTCATACCAAACAATAGAAGATGCCTCCGGTCCCAAGATGCAGTGCTCGGAGCAGATTGAAACAGACATTACTCTCAGTTCAAGGTGACCCACAGCTTTTATCCCAGTCTTTTCCGACCAACTACACCAGCCAACGCAAATCAATCTGCAGCATTTAATTTTATGTAGTAAAACAATACGTACTCCCCCATGTTTTAATCAATAGTGGCGTAAAAGTAGGTAAAAAATGAGCACACTGAGCCCTGGTGGAGAACGGGGCTGAGCGGAGCTCAGGGCTCTGAGCAGCTGCGGTGTGTCAGAGCAGCTCCAGTGGAAGTAAGAGGACAGATCAGGTGCTTTGACCCTGGGGATGAAGGGTCAGCACACAGGATGCTGTGTTTCTCCTCAGCTAACCTGCTTTCAAAATAACCAAACCGCTCTCTGGGACCCAAGGCAACTGCAGATTAGCCTCCCTCTGCCGCATCATGTCCTCCCACACCAACATATCCCCTCTCCTCTCTCTCTCCTCTCTCTCTCTCTCTCCCTCGCTCCCTTGCATCGTTAGCATTTAGATAGACGAGAGCCAAGAGGCTTGGGTAATAGGCTTTCCCCTTCCCTCCATCCCTCCATTTCTCTTTCCCTCTTGCTCAAATCAACTGAAGTGTGAGGGATTAAATCAAAAGAACAACAGTGATGATGAGAGAGAGCGAGGGAGAGAAAGAGAGAATCAGAGGGGAGGGAGGAGAGAGAGGGGAGCATCACGCTCGATCGGCTATGAGCTCATTAACCGAAGCCTTGACAGAAATGATGTTAGAGGTGATTGGAGATTATCACATTTAGGGAATACTTCACCCCTCCCCTCTCTCCCCATCCTCCCTCGTTCTCTTTCTCTCGATTTCATCCAGGTCAGCCGTCCCCGGTCAGTTCCCCAAGCCCTGGCCTGGAGCGGGAGGAGGCCTCACAGATACCATCAACACTAGCTGTCTGCTTGATCTCCTAATTCTGCTTCATTTAAACTTCATCAACTGTTCCACTGGACCGGAAGAGTGGAAGAATGGAAACAGCTTGGGTGGAAACAGCTTTTTTTTTCTCTGCTCCCTTTGGTTGTCAGATCTCTGATATGATATCCCCATAGCTACCCCCTCTCCCCTCCCCTCCCAACACACACTCTTGCACATACATGCGTACACCAGCCCCCCAGAACCTGACCGACCCCAGAGATAGGAAAATACACTAATCCTACGCACCTGTACCCCTGTACCCCCCTATGCTTAGACAAGGAAATTTAGCATGCCCCTTTGGCTGAAGCAGAAAATGAGATTACTGTATTTAAATGAGTATGGTAATAGAGAGCATGCTGTCGGGCCCCTGTAGGATAGGGGATTTCTCCTGCGCTCATTGTTAGCAGTTTTGCTAAGCGCCATCGTCCTGCTCCTAGTTACAATGGGGATGTCATCTGAAATATATTTTTTTCTATTTCGTTCTCCTCTGTTCTCTCATTTCCCTTTGCCCCCCTCACTATGTTCCGCTCCACTCAATTTCAGTTCCTCAAAGGACTTTGTGTGTGTGTGTGTGTCACCCTCTCCAGACCAAGGTGAATGTTGTTCATTCAAAGCCTCGCTGCAGTGATTGGAAACGCTCAGTCTGTCTGTAATCCATTTTATGTTTGCAATGAGACACCCAAAGGACTCCCAGCTCTACCTCCTAGCTCCATTTTGAGAAGAGAGGCTAGGTGTCCAGTAAGTCAGTGAGTCGGGTGTTTGGTCATACCTGTATGACTGTTCAACTGCCCTCCCAATAGCAAGGCTTTATTCCATTATTTTGTTTCTCCAATCTATCAAGAGGTGGTGGTGGAAGTAGAAGGAGAAAGACAAGAGAGAACATGTCTTTATTAAACAGCTCTTTATGGGGTGCTGTTGTGGGTTTGTATCAGGGTCAAGCAGTCACACACTCCTCCAATGTGCTTCCTCATATCAATGATTTGATGACCACCACAGTAATTGATTACCCCCCCCCCACCCCACCCCAGTCCTCCTACCTGTTCCAATCCCCATCCCTGGTCCCTCTCTCACCAGCAGAGGGAGCGATAAATCACGGGAAATGGGAGCCGCCGATGATTTGGCTGCGGGTTGCAGAGAGTTAGAGAGCGAGCGTAGAGATGGATTGGAGAGGAGGAGGAGAGGAGGAGGGGAGAGTGCGGGCTACAGCACAATGCAACCATCAGACAGGTTACTGATGCTGTTGGTTTCTCCAGGGGAGAGCTATACCTGTGTAGGGGGCAGAGTGAGTGTCCCCTGGGTGTTACATAAAGAAGCTATTGGTCTGTTATGGGTCTGTGGTGGACACAGGGAGCTTCCAGGACACATACACTGGGGGAGGTGACAAGAATTACCTAGAATATAGGCACAGCATGACTTATTCGGGCCAAGCCATTATAACAGCACTACT
The DNA here is from genome assembly GCF_018296145.1 of Oncorhynchus tshawytscha. NCBI lineage: Eukaryota > Metazoa > Chordata > Actinopteri > Salmoniformes > Salmonidae > Oncorhynchus > Oncorhynchus tshawytscha. The sequence continues at coordinate 26,239,422 of NC_056461.1, read as the reverse complement.
CTAGAGAGCGGAAGGTGAGAGAGAAAAGGAGGGTGGAGGAGGGAGATCAGGTAAATAGTGTTGAATACATTAAACACAATTAAAACTTCATTTGTATAAATCTGTGGATTTTTGCCTCATTTAAGCCCTGGATAGCTTGATATATAGTAGGAGAGGCAAATTAAGAGAAGTGTTTAATGAAGACGCCCAGTAAGCGCTTACGGCTTACATTTAGAAGCTATTTTGTTCTGAAACGTTCTCAAAATGGGTGCTAGTTTAGCATCTTTGGGCCAACTCGAGACAGTCAGACTGGCTATCCATTATTAATGACCTAAGAATTTGATTATGGTAATAGGGTGAACATTGATGAAGAACCTCCAGCATGATAGGCTACACTGGAGTCTCTGTCATCACATTGTGAGAGTCAGAATGCAAGTCCCCTTTTCTGTGCCTGTCACCTCTCATCTGCTTGTATGTGTGTGTCTCGGTCTCAGCCGCAGCATCTGCTTGTATGTGTGTGTCTCGGTCTCAGCCGCAGCATAGGAAGTCACTACACAAACACGAAGCTGCCTGCCAGGAATAATGAACCACAGCGAGTGTGACGGGGAAGCCTGAACAAGATTCCTCGCAGTGTTCAGGCTTTTACAGTACAGCGTTTCTCGCTGCTTGCCCTTTTAATGGATGTTCTCTGTTTCAGTGTGTTTCATCAGCGTTGGCGAGGTGGCAGGTGGGAGGGATCCTGCCTATGAAGGAGTGGAGAGGGCTTTTGTTTGCTTTAGTTTACACGCTGCCACTCGTTGTTTGTGGCGTGTTCGGCAGCCAGCTCTCTGTCATCAGCTTTGCCATCATTGAGGATGACAGCTCGCCGCCATGTTGTGAGGGAGGAGGAAGAATTACTGTAAAGGACAGAACAACAGCAACAGATAAAACAGCCTTACATCTCCTTGAATGATCTTCAGAGCAGATGTAAAGATCTAATCTCACTTTGGTTGTCATTTCATTTGACTGATTGGCTGAGGCTACATAAGAGCTAAGTGATAAAGAAAGGGGTGATTTTTGGGGGAGGGAGAAAAGGGGGGGCAGGGGGTCTGGGATTACAGAGATCATCCTGCCATTCATCCTAGCCCTAAACAGACCCCGTCTTCCCTGCCCAAACCCTGCTAATTCCCTTTTGATGAGGCGTGCTAAATAAATCCTTTTTTCACGGCTTTATTCCCCACGGGCTCCCGCAGAGCTGATCAAGCAGGCAGATCTGAGGGCTTCTGCTGCCTGCCGTGTGTGACCCACAATGGAGTCTGTCTATATCATGTATGGCCTGCTTGGTCCACTCAGCAGCCTCATTACGCTTTCACCCCAACACATGTCTGACTGGTGGCCCACAGACAGACACACTCATCTATATCCAGACAATAATAACACCAAAGCACGTTTACACAGAAATGTAGCCAACAAGGATACATGTTGCGTGATTGCAATGGGCTGATCGCTGACACATCAATACATCAACGTTAGGACTATGGCTGAGTTGTGTGTCTGTCTGACGTGTGTGCTGTACTGTACATCTCCCTCTTGTTCCCTCTCTGGTCCAACAAACGCCTCCACTCCCGTCCCATCTCCCATGCTGGGCCCCTGATCCCGTCTATGAGGCTAACAAGCTCCTCCATCTCCCTGCCTCTTCCCACCAGGGCCCAGTTATTACTGGGGACCAGCTGGGAGTGGTGAAGGTACATACACAGCCAGACAAAGCCCCATATATAACCATAAAGTAATAACAAATGACCTGATGTAAATGAGGGAGGGTGAGGATGGGGAGAGGGGGGGGGGCTTCTGAGTGGAGCGAAAGGGTATGGAGAAACGGTGGTGGTGGAAGATGTGGGTGATACGTGTCATCGCACGTAAAAATGGCCACTGCCCTCTCAGAGGGACCTGTCCGCCCTGGCCTTTGACACTCTGGACACGACAAGTTGGAGGTCAGGCCTTTCGAGTCACGGCTGAGTATGTCTTGGGCGGGTTAGTTGGCTGCTGAATGGAGCAGTTAGCCGGAGAAGAAAGCTGCTTGCGGATTGGCTACCATACGTAGTCCCTCTATGCTGCTGCTATAGACCTACCATGACAGACTAGCTACCACTCGGAAAACACATAATAATAATGTTTCAGTCATTACGTCAAAACATTATAGAGATTGCTTTAAAGGCTAAATTGTTGAGGGGACGGATGGATTGAAGGAGGATGGATTTGACGTATCATTATACTGTACGGTATGGCAGGCAGAGAGTCGGAATCCTGGCCTGCTCATCTGCAGTATGGAGGCGTCGCCAAGGCTTACCCCGACACATGCTCCCAATTAGCTGGCCTTCTTCATGTAAATGCTTCATAAATTACCCCCCCTGCTCCGGGATTAGGTGCTCATAAAGAGAGTTAGCATCTCAATAAACAGCCAGGTTGTGCATGGAGAGCAAATTAGTGGGACAGTAGGAAAAAGGATGGTGAGGGGGACGAGGGAGGTGGAGGTGGTTGCAATGGATTGTGCTTCTAGTTCCGACAGTGCAGCAATATCTCACATGTAATCTAACAATTCCACAATAACTACCTAATACACACAGATCTAAGTAAGGAATGGGATGAGAATATATACATATAAATATATGGATGAGCGATGACCGAGCGGCATAGACATGATGAAATAGATGGCATAAAATACAGTATATACTGTACATATGAGATGAGTAATGCAACATATGTAAACATTATTAAAGTGGCATTATTAAAGTGACTAGTGATCCATTTATTAGACTGGCCAATGATTTGAGTCTGTATGTAGGCAGCAGCCTCTCTGTGTTAGTGATGGCTGTTTAACAGTCTGATGGCCTTGAGATAGAAGCTAGTTTTCATTCTCTCAGTCCCAGCTTTGATGCACCTGTACTGAATTTGCCTTCTGGATGGCAGTGGGGTGAACAGGCAGTGGCTCGGGTGGTTATTGTCTTTGATGATATTTTTGCCCTTCCTGTGACATCAGGTGCTGTAGGTGTCCTGGAGGGCAGGTAGTTTTCCCCGGGTGATGTGTTGTGCAGACCGCACAACCCTCTGGAGAGCCTTGCGGTTGTGGGCGGTGTAGTTGCCGTACCAGACGGTGATACAGCCCGACAGGATGCTCTCAATTGTGCATCTGTAAAAGTTTGTGAGGGTTTTAGGTGACAAGCCAAATTTCTTCAGCCTCCTGAGACAGAATGATGTGGTTTGATGTTGTGTATATGTGTGTTGTATTGGAAATCTCCTTCGCCAGTGGATTTTACAAGGTATATTTTGATGTAAGGTTGAATGAAGCCAATTGGTTGTCCACCTCCAGCTGCATAACAACATGTATTACCAAGCATTCTGTAAACATCCATTCTTCAGATGACATTGACGCAAATAACTATTTTCTATATGCCTGACCTTACAGAAGCCAATCTTTTCGATGTCTTCTGGTAAACCAGTGTCTCTCTGTGAAATCTGATATCTGTAATGGCTGTGGCATTATGGGGATTAGACTGCTGAGTCTGTCTGAAGGTAGGAGAGAGAGCCCTGAATTCTGAAGGGCATGTAAAGCATCTGTAAACACACGACACAAAGAGCCTTAACAATCTAAACCACAAGCCACACTGCCCATACAATGGAGCGTCTTATTGAATTGGCCCAGTGCTGCCTGGGGGAGAGACTATCTGGTTAAAAAGAGAACAGGGTGTGAGTTAAGCTGGGAGAAAGCAGCATGGTGGACACTTGTCCATGTCGGGAATTCACACTGTGCTTTAGACACCACTCTCTTCTCTAGTTTATATAAGCACATTGACATACTCTGTCAGACATTCATATAAATGCAAAGTCACTTTTTATGTGTGACCGTGACACACAAACATGCACACAAACACACACACACATCCACAAACACACCTGTGCACACATGCACGCAGGCATGCAAGCACACACAAATCACCAAAACAACCAGTCAATAAACTGGGGGAAGGGATTCATTCTAAACCTGCCTTCTTTTCATACAGCACAGGAGCTGCTTTCCCCAGATCAGGCACCAGATGGCGCTGTCCCGGTTGGTGCCATGAGATAATCGGGACAGATCGGGTCACATTACTCCCCATTATCTTCTCATTATTCTTGTGTGGAGCGCTGATCCTGCCGTTTGTGTAAGAGGATGGCACAGAGAGCCTGCCTGTCGCCCCCGGCAACATGGATTCCTCCCACTCCCCTCACCTCCTCGGGGACAGAGCGAGAGAAGGGAGATCAGCTGGGGGTGGGGGAGGAAATAGAGGGGAGGTGGCAGCATAGAGGGTTAAGGCAACCAACCGTATCAAAATTCTTATAAGACACTATCTGTAGTAGCGATATGCCTTAAAGAAAGGAAGGACCCTGGAACAGGAAGAATACACTGTTACCTGCAACCTTTGACCTGTGTCAAAGAATATGTGGTATCATGCCCTCATACTGTATTACCTACCATACGATTGCAGCTGTTTGCCATTCGGGTCATGATCTGTCCCCTTACTTCCTGGTGTAGCCTATACCAACATACTAAAGATGCAGTATTTTCCTTCTGATGACTCTATAAAGTGGTGTAAGGATACAGTTCAGCAACACTTTATTTTAAAGGTCTGTAATAAACCATTTATAAGGCATGTATAAATGGTGTGTTCACCATTTATTAATCATTACTCCCACATGAATAAACCATTTACTAATCATTAGTCAAGTCTTTTTTGCAGTCCCTAATCTAAAATGAGTGCTATTTATACTTTATAAATACTTCATGAATGTCTGAGTGACCAGTGTAATTTCTCACAAAAATATGGGCATGCTGTTGGTAGACATTCAGGATGTTTAAGGAAATATGTGTGAATAACTAGCTTACTAAAATGTACAAATGTGGGAGTAATGATTAATAAATGCTGAACACACAATTTATACATGCCTTATTAATGGTTTATTTGGGACACTTAAAATGAAGTGTTACCCTGTCTTAAAATGTAGTGTTACCCTGTCTTAAAATGAAATGTTACCCTGTCTTAAAATGAAATGTTACCCTGTCTTAAAATGAAGTGTTACCCTGTCTTAAAATGAAATGTTACCCTGTCTTAAAATGAAATGTTACCCTGTCTTAAAATGAAATGTTACCCTGTCTTAAAATGAAATGTTACCCTGTCTTAAAATGAAATGTTACCCTGTCTTAAAATGAAGTGTTACCCTGTCTTAAAATGAAATGTTACCCTGTCTTAAAATGAAATGTTACCCTGTCTTAAAATGAAGTGTTACCCTGTCTTAAAATGAAATGTTACCCTGTCTTAAAATGAAGTGTTACCCTGTCTTAAAATGAAATGTTACCCTGTCTTAAAATGAAGTGTTACCCTGTCTTAAAATGAAATGTTACCCTGTCTTAAAATGAAATGTTACCCTGTCTTAAAATGAAATGTTACCCTGTCTTAAAATGAAATGTTACCCTGTCTTAAAATGAAATGTTACCCTGTCTTAAAATGAAATGTTACCCTGTCTTAAAATGAAATGTTACCCTGTCTTAAAATGAAATGTTACCCTGTCTTAAAATGAAATGTTACCTTGTCTTAAAATGAAATGTTACCCTCTTAAAATGAAATGTTACCTACAGTTCAACTCTCCGAGGTTCTATTTTTACAGTGCCTGCGCAGAACAGACTCACCCCCAAAGCACAGCAATAACTGCTCGGTGGCATAATGGCTTACCATGTGATGGGTCCTATGTGCACACTCTTAAGCGCGACACTACCCAGAACATCTTCACTTAATTATCAGCATTTTGTTCAGCAGCCTCCTATTTTGCATATTAATATCTGTCAGCTCAGTAAGTAATAAGAGAAGAGTAGAGGATAGATCCCTGCCAAGATCTTACAGTGAAAGCACCATTCCTCTGAGTGATTCACTCTCACTAGACATGATATGGAGGCCAAATGCTTCAATGCATTTTTCTGACTCATAAGTACATCTGTGCAATGTGTGCATATCCTCAATCTTCAAAGTGTGTATTTACAGTATGTTGAGTGTCTGTGCATTACGTGTGGATGTTTTATGTGTGTGTGTGTGTGTGTGTTCGCATATGGATGTGTGTAGTGTGTGGGTGATCAGGAAAACATGTCTCCCCACTAGTGTACCTGGCTGCGTGGGCTGGTGTGTATGTGTGTGCCCACTGCGCCTGGTAGCAGCCTCAGTCTGACATGCGATAAAACACAGTGCGGAGTTGATCAATCTCGCCGGCTCACAGGCCGCACAGCAAGGGCATGTACATGCAAATGAGAATAGCTAAATGCCACTGTGGGGGCGGGAGAGAGAGGCAATCAGTTCAGCTGACAGACTGCACAGGGAGGGAAGGGGGATGGGATGGGAGCTGGTATTCGGAGGGAAATACTGTATCTGCAAGGTGAACCAAGAGAAATAAGGACAGCAGTCGTATTTACTGTTACCCTATGTGGGTCGGATTGGTCCACAGCCAGTAGACTTCAAACCTATGGGTTTGGGTTAGAGAGATCCATTGGCTTATAAAGAGCCACAGTTGATTATCAAAATGTCTATGACACATTGGGTGATGATGGGTAGCCTACTGAGGGGGGGACAAATAGGAAGCATTGTCTGTGTGAGTATTTGTCTGCATGTGTATGTGTGTGGGGGGAGAGAGAAAGAGAGATTTAATGAAGAGTGTTAGAGAGCAGAGTGTGCAAGATCTAAAAGAAGAGTGGAACCATTCCCGGGGTCAGGCCAGCTAATCTGGGCCACTTGGCCAATAACTAACGCACACACGGCCAGAGAAAGGAACAAAAGTGCTTGGAGCTGCTGGTAAAAGGATGATAGAGAAGGCCCATGAGAAGATGATCAGTCAGGGAGATCCTGACAGGAGAGCAGATTAGGATGGATGCTTTTAGAACTATGGGAACCGTCGGAGGGAACCAGCGAGAGCTCTACAAACTCTGACCCCTTACACAGAGACTCAACCCTGGGAGCCAATCCCCATCCTCTAAGCTGCTCCAGCCTGATCTACTGATGGTTCATTAAACAACAATGAGAACAGATAACCACTGAATGGGAGTATAGAAAGCTTTTAGTTTACCTTCAGGAGGCTTTAAACCTACGTCATCTCCCATTTGAGAGAGTAATCCTTTGCCTCTTGTCATATTCTCTCTTGTCTTTATAGTACTAAAACCACAGATAGATCTGTTTTTTTTCTTCTTGAAGGCAACGCCCACCCGTTCCAGCTAGATGTGAAAAAGTCTATAGGTGCTTTGACTAGTCTTGATGAAAGCATACACATCATCGCCCGTCATTCAATCTCCCACAGTTAATCACACAGTTGGACAGTGCAAAGAGAGGGCTGAGAGAGGGGAATGTTTCCCGGAAATAACGTCCAGGCTCGGGGCTTTCTCTCTGTGCACTCCATCGTGCTTTTGGAGGAACTGCTCCGGATCAAAGGCAAGCGCCACTGATGTGTGAGTGCAGTGCTCCCCCCACTCCCCAGTGCCCTTGTCATATATGCTACTCTCTCCTCCACCCTTTGATATTGCTCCCCCTGCACACACGATCCATGCCTCTCAAAGGAAATAGCATTCCTTCAGTAGGGACAAGGGAAGGTTGGCCCCTTCCCCGGGGCCCTGTGTTCATCCTCAGAGTCAGTCAGGAGCAGAGGGGTCAATCTCAGAACAGGAACATCCTTAATTTTATCTGGACTGGGACTGCCAGTCAATGGATAGTCATGACACCAGCCACATCAGTCAAAGTGAAAAGAACTGGCAGCCAGGTGATAATTGTATATTATTTAACTTACTAAGAGCATGCCATGCTGCTCTAGCTTGTTGATATCATATGCATAATTTAGTATGGTCTCCATACATGTATAATAAATGATTTGGATTTTTGAGGTGGTACAATGTAATTGATATCCAGGAGTATGGAGCCTTCTTCACAAATGTTCTGCCTTTCTCCATCCTCTTCCATTGTCTGATTCGGTCTCTGGGACTCTGTCTCTGGGACTTTGAGAAGCAGTATGTGTAAGTGAGTGAGTGTGTGTACATGCGTGTTGTGTGCACATCTGCCTGTGTGTGTGTGTGTGTGCGCACTAGAGGCAGACAATACCTTATCAGCTCCTGCTGAACGCCAACACCTTGACGTCCCTGACAGCAAATTATTACTTTTTCATGACGCAACCAGGTGCAATTATAGAAACATCTTTGCACCGTATGCTGCTGCCGTAACTGTCAGAACACTTTCTGGGCGGGATCCTACAGCAGGTAAGACATCAAGTCCTCCCAGTCCTCCCCAGACAGACAGACAGACAGACACAGACACACACACACACACACACACACACACACACAGACAGACAGACTTTACAGGTGAAGGATTTGAAATATGTCAAAAGATAATGCAAATTGCCATTTTCAGGTACATGTTTTGTTTTGACTTGATTGGTTTCAGAGTGAACAGTTTATTCCCATCTAGAGGTTTGGTTTCAGAGTGAACAGTTTATTCCCATCTAGAGGTTTGGTTTCAGAGTGAACAGTTTTATTCCCATCTAGAGGTTTGGTTTCAGAGTGAACAGTTTATTCCCATCTAGAGGTTTGGTTTCAGAGTGAACAGTTTTATTCCCATCTAGAGGTTTGGTTTCAGAGTGAACAGTTTATTCCCATCTAGAGGTTTGGTTTCAGAGTGAACAGTTTATTCCCATCTAGAGGTTTGGTTTCAGAGTGAACAGTTTTATTCCCATCTAGAGGTTTGGTTTCAGAGTGAACAGTTTTATTCCCATCTAGAGGTTTGGTTTCAGAGTGAACAGTTTATTCCCATCTAGAGGTTTGGTTTCAGAGTGAACAGTTTATTCCCATCTAGAGGTTTGGTTTCAGAGTGAACAGTTTTATTCCCATCTAGAGGTTTGGTTTCAGAGTGAACAGTTTTATTCCCATCTAGAGGTTTGGTTTCAGAGTGAACAGTTTTATTCCCATCTAGAGGTTTGGTTTCAGAGTGCACAGTTTACTCCCATCCACAGGTTTGGTTTCAGGTTGTTGACTGACATTAAGAATGATATGTTTGTAGATTCATTGATATTCAATTGTTTAGCTGAAAAGTCAACAGTGATTGTTTGAAGCTATCAATACCTCAAGTAGAACACTTACTATAGACCTATGACCCCGTACAGCTAATGTATTCTAAAATTGAAAGTGTAACTCAAAGAGTCAGAAGTGTGTGAAGTCCTCCCTGTGGATAGAGCTTCCAGACAGGGGAGAAACCTTCCATCCTGGAGTGTAGGTTGCCTCATGCCTCTGTGTTTGGTGGGTCCCCCAGCTGGGACCAGTGGAATACAAGACGGTGTACGTGTGTGTGTGTGTGTGTGTGTGTGTGTGTGTGTGTGTGTGTGTGTGTGTGTGTGTGTGTGTGTGTGTGTGTGTGTGTGTGTGTGTGTTTGTGTGTGTGTGTGTGTGTGTATGTGTGTGTGTGTGTGTGTGTGTTTGTGTGTGTGTGTATGTGTGTGTGTACGTGTGTGTGTGTGTGTGTGTGTGTGTGTGTGTGTGTGTGTGTGTGTGTGTGTGTGTGTGTGTGTGTGTGTGTGTGTGTGTACGTGTGTGTGTGTGTGTGTGTGTGTGTGTGTGTGTGTGTGTGTGTGTGTGTGTGTGTGTGTGTGTGTGTGTGTGTGTGTGTGTGTGTGTGTGTGTGTGTGTGTGGACACATTTTACTATACTTATGTAATCCGTTACAGTTAATAGTTACCTCTCCAAAATAGTAATCGGTAACGTAACTTTTGAATTACCCAAACTTTTACTTTCCACATTAGAAGGCATTAGAAGAAGACTTTAAAAGTATGTTACCAATTGAACGACCTCTATTGCAGGATAAATGAATGCTAAAATGTACATAGCTGGCCATATAAGGATGTTACATTGTACTTTTTGTTGGTTATGTAGGCTTCTTCTAATCCACCGCTTTCGATTACATATAATAATACGACTCAATTATATTTTACCATTCAAAATCTAAGTCTATCAGAACTCCTGTCACTCCAATACATGTTATACACTTTTATCTTCAAGAATAAGACTTGGAAATATGGAAGTATAGATTAGCCAAAGTATTTTACCTGAGCATGACCCCAAAAGTAAGGACTTATTAGCCAGCCCTGCTCTGTTGTTTATGATTTCGTTGTCATGGAGGACTGATTGGGCTCATTGATTCAAGTTGAAAAATAAATGCTGCGTTACATGGAATGGCATGCTTTGAGCACTACTGTGTTTGTTTACATTTAGAATGTTTACAAACATTGAAGTAAACAAGCCTATACTGTATTTTGGGTTCTCATGGAGTATGACAGTTGAACTAAGCTCATGAGGCATTTTTAAGTTATATTCTTCAAGAATCAATGCATATACATATATATATAATTTATAAATCCAAAAATGGATGTAGCAACTACAGATTGCCCCTTTAAGTTTATCAAAAGTGTGTGAGTTTGAGAATGTGTCCATTAGGCCTATGGATTTTATTTTTTTATTAGCAGAATTAGATTGAGCAGTAAAAGCCTTACTTTTATTCCATAGGCTGGGATCTGCACTGTGCAGCTGTTGAAAGATCGCATTTTTCACTGGCTGTCCACTAGTTTAAAAAACAATGATTTATGAACATCCATCCACAACAACAGTCCGTAAGGTGCAAATAACTAAATGAGAGAGCAGCAGTGTGATTCACATCAATGCGCTATGTAGATATCAATAATAAGTGATATCTGTATCGTCGTAGACTACACCACTGCTGTCATCCTTACCTCCAAGAGTTTATTCAAGTTGGATAATCTTTGAAAAGCCTGTTCCTGCTCTTTTCCCACGATCCATCAAACACATTTGGTGTATCATCATAGTGTTCTCTGACTTGTGGTCAGACTGGCTCAGGTGGAACAAACTTGAACTTGGGCCTTTTTTCAATGCTGATTTGAATTGCATTGAGAAAACAGAGAAGTGTCAAAGATTTTTTCGCCAACATCCTTTCTGAATTTAAAAGTAATCCTCGAAGTAATCATCTAGTTTTTCAAAAGTACCTGTAATCTGATTACAACGATACGTAAAGGATTACAGTTACCGTTTTTTGGTAATCCCTTACATGTAACGGTATTCGTTACTCCCCAACCCTGCTTATGAGTACCAAAAGTCCTCATAAGAATTGTAAACCAACTAAAATTCAGAGAAGTGAGGACATTTTGCCGATCCTCACTTCTAAAAAGTGTATTTTAGGCTCAGGTTTAAAGTTAGGGTTAGGGGTTAGTGGTTAGGTTGAGGGTTAGCAGTTAAGGTTAGGTTTAGGGTGAGGGGTTAGGGAAAATAGGATTTTGAATGGGAATTTATTTCATTTATTTTTATTTACTAGGCAAGTCAGTTAAGAACAAATGTTTATTTACAATGACGCCCTACACCGGCCAAACCCGGACGATGCTGGGCCAATTGTGCACCGCCCTTTGGGACTCCCAATTACAGCTGGATGTGATACAGACTGGATTCAAACCAGGGACTGTAGTGACGCCTCTTGCACTGAGATGCAGTACCTTAGACCGCTGCATCACTCAGGAGCCCATTGTTGGTCCCCGAAAAGTCACAAGTATAGTAAGACATAGCTGTGTGTGTGTGTGTGTGTGTGTGTGTGTGTGTGTGTGTGTGTGTGTGTGTGTGTGTGTGTGTGTGTGTGTGTGTGTGTGTGTGTGTGTGTGTGTGTGTGTGTGTGTGTGGTGAGGCGGGGGAGACAGGTAGGTGAGAGAACAAACCCATACACACCACTAAGAGCGAATGTCTTTCATCTCAGGCTCATCATCATAGCCGCTCCAGCACAGATCCCCCTTTCCCTCCTTCCCCTCCATCCCTCCCTCCCCACCCAGCCAATTTCCTCAGTTTCCCTTTTACACTCATTGTGCCTTGCAGACATTTACACTGGAAAACCACAGCTGACTTATGTAGCTAATGACACCTCAGTGAGATATTGGGTTTTCATAGCCCTATGTGTGTTTTTTCTCCTTCTGTCTTCTTCTCTAACCTCCCTCCCTCGCTCTTTCTCTCTCTCTCACTCTCCCTCCCATCCTCCATCTCTCTCCAAGACCCCTCCCTCCAATCTCACTGTATTCCCTCCGGCCTCCCTCCTTTCCGCCTTCCTCTCTCTCTCCCTCCCTCCCTCTTCCTTCCTTTCTCTCTCTCTTGCCTCCCTCTTCCTCTCTCTCTCTCTTGCTCCCTCCCTCTTCCTCTCTCTCTCTCTCTCTCTCTCTCTCTCCCTCCCATCCTCCATCTCTCTCCAATACCCCTCCCTCCAATCTCACCGTATTCCCTCCGGCCTCCCACCTTTCCACCTTCCTCTCTCTCGCTCTCTCTGCTCGGTGTGTTTATTCTGCCTGTGATGCGTGTAGAGCAGTGCAGTGTGAGTGAGTGGGGACAGGGGGAAGGGGTCAGAAGGAGGGAGGTGTTTGTACAATAAAAGATAAGATCATGTCTCCCCAGGGGCTTGTTTGGCCCTGTACCCCATCCATCAAACACCGACCAGAAGTGCCAAGGTCAATCCTAATGGGCATTTTCTGGGGTCTTATTACACCCCCACCACAAGCACACAGGTACATGTGTGCACACATACGAACATGCATGGCATACATGTACCTGCTCAGTGCATGTATGTAGCTGTAGTGGAGAATGCCTATAAAAGTCCTCTGGCACAGGAGCGAGACGTCCATAACGCATCCACAGAAATTGCTTTCCAGATGTAACTATTTTCGGGTGAAGTTCAAATATATTGCGCATACAAAAGATAACTAGTTTAATTCCAATACAAATATTAGCATATAAAAGGTGTAGAGGTCAAATCTATGAGAATGTTCTGTGATTACGGTAAGAACTGTATGCCCTTTCCTGGTCACCTGTCCTACCTTTTCCTGGTCACCTGTCCTACCTTTTCCTGGTCACCTGTACTACCCCTTCCTGGTCACCTGTCACCTGTCCTAACCCTTCCTGGTCAACCCTTCCTGGTCACCTTCCTGTCACTACCCCTTCCTGGTCACCTGTCCTACCCTTCCTTCCTGGTCACCTGTACCTACCCCTGTCCTACCCCTTCCTGGTCACCTGTCCTACCTTTTCCTGGTCACCTGTACTACCCCTTCCTGGTCACCTGTCCTACCTTTTCCTGGTCACCTGTACCCCCTTCCTGGTCACCTGTCCTACCTTTTCCTGGTCACCTGTACTACTTCCTGGTCACCTGTCCTACCTTTTCCTGGTCACCTGTACTACCCCTTTCCTGGTCACCTGTCCTAACCCTTCCTGGTCACCTGTACACCTACCCCTTCCTGGTCACCTGAACTTCCTGGTCACCCCTTCCTGGTCACCTGTACTACCCCTTCCTGGTCACCTGTACTACCCCTTCCTGGTCACCTGAACTACCCCTTCCTGGTCACCTGTACTACCCCTTCCTGGTCACCTGTACTACTTATATACACATGTGACCAGTGACCCATGACCCCGGCATATAGTGCCCTCTAGTGTACAAAAACGTTTAAATAATCCTTGACATACAATTTACACTGAGGGGCAGTTTCACAGATAGAGTTTAATTTAAATCAGGACTAGGCTAATTCTACTCAAATTTATCCAGATTTGTCTTTCTGAGACGTTGCTTAGTTTCAGATTAATTTGTTCTAGACCAGTGTTTCCCAACTCCGGTCCTCCAGTACCCCCAACATTACACATTGTATTGTAACCCTGGACAATCACACCTGATTCAACTTGTCAACTAATCATCAAATCCTCAATGAGTTGAATGAGGTGTGTTTGAAAAGGGCTACAATGAAACTGTGTGCTGTTGGGGGTACTGGAGGACCAGGGTTGGGGTACTGGTGGGGGTACTGGAGGACCAGGGTTGGGAAACACGGTTCTAGATTAGGGAGTGTGAAGCCTGATTAGATTAACGATGTGCTGACCTGAGGATGCATTCAAAACCAGAGATGGGACACTAATACATAAGCATTGTGTGGAATTGGAACAAGTCACCTAAACCAAACAATGGATGGAGGTAAAAACTAAATGTTCAAAGAATTTCAGTGACTTCTTGAAGCTAGCCCTTTTGATGTGAAATGTGAATTGATGTGAATTGTGTCAAACCACCCAATTATCGAGAACAAACAGCGAGATTCATCAACAGAAAACAAGAAGAAGAATGCCTGGACAACCATTTGTAATGAATTCAACTCAAATGAAAAAGTAAACAAAATGACGGTACAACAACTTCAGTCAAGATACTGTTTTTATTGTTGGCCCACTTTTACAAATCAGAGTCGCTTTGAAATGTTCGTTTTTTGTGCAACACAACAGAGTGGGGCCTAAATTTCATGAGCACTACTAATGTATTTAAAAGAAGAGCAGTGAATCCTTCATGTTGAGTTGTCTATGAAGGAGGAGGAGAAACAGGAAGCAGCAGCAGTACCAATGGTCTTCTCGAACCAGCACCAGTTTCAGGTCCCAGTATTTCCATTTGTGACGAATTAAGGCTGTTCTGAGGGCAAAGGGGGGGGGGGTGCTGCAACTCAATATTATGAAGGTGTTCGTAATGTTTTGTACACTCAGTGTATACAGAACACACAAAAGGACACAGACACAGGCCAAAACAGCTCCTACAATGCGATGTATGTAGCAACGGAAAACATGAATGTATTGAAAAGTCATCCATCGAGCTCTACTCATGTGTAAAGTGTAGCCTGAGTACTGTTTATAAATGACTTACAGGTCATATGTACTGACTTATATAGACTGTTCTACCGCTCGGTTAATGAGCCCCATGCGCCCCACTACCCATCATCTCTATCCCAGGAGTAGGAAGCCGATGTGGGCCTGGATGGCACGGTGTGGAGCGGTGGCCTAGGGTCTGCTCATCATCCCCACGTCTGCCCAGACTTGTTAGGGTTTGTGGGCTTGTGGAGCATGGGTGTGCACTGGAGCATGTGGAGCCTACTAATGAAGCAATAAAAGTCACGGCGGGTGAGGCGAGGGTGGGGTGTGGGGGGTTGGTTCTGACTGGAGGATTGGGAGCCCAGTCTAACCACAGATAGGAGGTGTGATAATTGAGATGTTGCGACCCCACATATTACCTGCATATTGGCCACATTATGAGCCAGAGAGAAAGGCTGGGAGATGGATGCTGGAACTCCCTGTGTGTGTGTGTGTGTGTGTGTGTGTGTGTGTGTGTGTGTGTGTGTGTGTGTGTGTGTGTGTGTGTGTGTGTGTGTGTGTGTGTGTGTGTGTGTGTGTGTGTGTGTGTGTGTGTGTGTGTCAACAAGCAAGACTGTGGCCTACAATAAGATTGGGATCAACCATTCTGTCAAGACTAGAACAATCTAAAAGTAAGATGTTGAACTTGAGAATGAAGACTACAGTACTGTGTTGACATTAAGCCAATGTTATCCATCTAACAAGGGTATTACATTCAACATACTGTACAGACTTCCAACATATCCATTCACCCAACTAGCTGGACAGTGGACACAGAAGTAATTAGTCTTGTGAGTAGAATATGTCCTGTCTGCTGACATGAATGCAGTGATTCATTGACACCATAGTAGCTTTCCTAACCCTAACCCCACACATGGAGTGAAACGGGTAAGGGGGCAACACTGGTTCTCTACCCCCTGGAGTCCTGGGGACTGTCCACCAGCTTGTGTGTGTCTCCCTTTGGCAGCTGGAAGGGACCCTCAGCCCAACCTGAGCCCACCGCACCGACCCACCATCACTCAGGACAACACACTAGCATTGAACTATGGCACCTTACAGAAGAAAAATAAGCTTTCTCTCAGTCTTTAACCCCACATCCCATCAGCTTTCATTTCCACTCTAATGTGGGATAACTAATTACAGGAGAGGTACTCATTGGTGTTA
Organism: Oncorhynchus tshawytscha; assembly: GCF_018296145.1. Taxonomy (NCBI): domain Eukaryota; kingdom Metazoa; phylum Chordata; class Actinopteri; order Salmoniformes; family Salmonidae; genus Oncorhynchus; species Oncorhynchus tshawytscha. Next base: position 26,223,512 of record NC_056461.1, on the reverse strand, counting down.
GATTAATTGTAAATATTGTAGGCAATAATGTCCCCTATTACAATCGTTCCCCATATTCCAACACCATTCTTTGAGGCGGAAGATAGTGTTGTTCACTATCTCAACAATGTATTTTATTTTGGCTGAAATATAATCAAAACTGCTGCAGTCCATTTAAAGAAAAGAACAAAAACACACAAAAGCCAGCCAACTGATGACTTCTCCTCAAAGTAAAAGCCGGAGTTCCTCAGTTCCAGCGTCAAGTGTGATAATGGGCTCTGTGACAGTGCCTGGCTCAGACCTTGGCCTCATGACTGTGAATCGGGGGTCATGGAGAAGAGGGTCAGGGTTGGTTTAGGGGAGTTGGCTTTCTTTTACCAGGGGCTGGATATGATGGATGGTTGGAGCACCTCGTCCTCTGCTTCTCCAGACACTCATCCATTGGCCTCCATTCTCTCGCTCCTCTCTTCCCTGTTGGCAACTTCTCTCCATCTCCTCGCTGCCTCGGACCAGATGTGTTCATTGAACTCTGTCAAGAATAATAAACCACTGGCTTGTAGAGGCACACTGTGCATACAGAGCAGGAGGGTCTGTGTTCTGGAACAAGGATGGGCCCTCAGTCATGAGACATACAGTACATCGACTATTTGATTAAGACAGTATGCCAAGATTGGCCCACTGAATTAAATGTATGTTAAATTAACATATACACAGACTCCCACAAACACAACTAATAAGAATGTACATATCAGAAGGCAATCCACAGGCACATACTGCACATTTACATTTATTCATCTCACTCACTCTATCAGGTGACCTCTCATAGACTATACTACACTATAGATATACTGTACACACTATTTTGTCATCAGCCTTTCCGTGGTCTCATGAGATAGGAGTGTTGATATGGAACTATGGTAGAAAGGAACCACTCATGGAGTTCGGCTCTGATGGCACAACCCCGGGTTAGGAGTCCCCTTGGACTGAATCAAACCCTGTCTCTCCTGTCTCTCCTACTTTAACTCTGATGCCCTGGGAGGCCAGCGGCTACTGACCACCTGGTTCTCCCCTGGCTCTCCCATGCTGGAATAGTGGAGGCAGCGCCTGTTTTCTTTTGCAACTTGCGGTAACTCTCTGTGCTTCTAAATCAATAGTTCTTAAGTAGTCTGAAAATGTCTGAAACATTAACTTGCTTGGTCATGCTGTAGGTCATGTAACTATTTGTTACATACAATATGTTTTGTGGACTTCACCGGAAAGATGTTGCTCTCCGGTTTAATGATGAAACAGGTGTAGTTGAATTTATTCTGCCACTGTGTCTTCTTATTGTCTCAGTCTTAGGTATATACTGTATATCACAGTGGCAAGGCATATGAACTAACAAGTTATAGAGCAAACAACGCAATTATCACAACACATACATCATTTAAACATTCAAAGTGTAGGTTGAACCCCAAGGCTAATGACTTCTCCAAAAGCTCATTGGAGTCAGGAGTCAGCTAACCTGGAGTCCAATCAATGAGACCAGATTAGATGTTGGTTAGAGCTGCCTTGCCCTATAAAAATAGTCACAAAATTTGAGTTTGCTATTCACAAGAAGCACTGCCTGATGTGAACCATACCTTGAACTAAAGAGATCTCAGAAGACCTAAGATTAAGAATTGTTGACTTGCATAAAGCTGGAAAGGTTTACAAAAGTATCTCTAAAAGCCTTGATGTACATCAGTCCATGGTAAGACAAAGTGTCTATAAATGGAGAAAGTTCAGCACTGTTGTTACTCTCCCTAGGAGTGGCCGTCCTGCAAAGATGACTGCAAAAGCACAGCGCAGAATGCACAACGAGGTTAAGAAGAATCCTAGACTGTCAGCTAAAGACTTAGAGAAATCTCTGGAACATTCTAACATCTCTGTTGACGAGTCTACGATACGTAAAACACTAAACAAGAATGGTGTTCATGGGAGGACAACACGGAAGAAGCACTGCTGTCCAAAAAAAACATTGCTGCACGTCTGAAGTTAGCAAAAGTGCACCTGGATGTTCCACAGTGCTACTGGCAAAATATTCTGTGGACAGATGAAACTACAGTTGAGTTGTTTGGAAGGAACACAACACTATGTGTGGAGAAAAAAAGGCACAGCACACCAACATCAAAACCTCAAACTACATCCTCACCCACGCACCGCTACTGGTTCTGGCTCTCCCCTGGCTAATCCCCCTGGCTCTCACCTCGTTCTCCCCTGGCTCTCCCCTCGCTCTTCCCTGGCTCCTGCCTGGCCAAGGATGAGAGAGGGGCAGCGAGGTGATGAAGGGAGTGCTACTGAAGGCTAGAGTGATGATTTATTTTACAGACACCAAACTGTACACACATACACGCACACACACACACACATGCACCCCTTACCCCTGCCCTCCAGCGATCCACTCAGTCACTCACTCTCTCTGACACACACACACAGACTAGGCCTCTCCAATTAAATCAAAAGTGGTTTGTTTTTATTGGTCTTTTGCACTGACAAGTGGGTTATCATTCTGACAGCTCTACCTGTCATGAGTGGCTGAGAATCCTCAGTTGACAATGCCCAATGCTTCCAATTAAAGGAGAATCAGACTCCTGGTGAGCTAGCCATATTCCCACCTTCCCTACCTCCTTCCATCCTTCCTCCCCTTTCTTCTGCACTCACTCCAAGAGCCTCTGCCATTCCCCTTCGCTATTGCTTTCCTCATAATTTCTACCTCCCCTCTCTCTGCCTCTCTCTTTCTGGTGGAGAGAGGTCTGTCTCTGCTGCAAATTACCAACACAAAATGAGGTGGCGCTGCCTGGCGCTGAGAGCTGCCGGTCCTGGGCCCTGTCAACTTTAATGAGATGATGAAGGTTTATTTCCCCCGCATGCTTGTGCTAAATTGTTTCTTGTGTGACAGCTGACTGGAAAATTTGAGTGTTAACCTTATAAAAGATTCAGCGATTCTCATTATTGTCTGTCAAGTCCCCTACCTGATGGCTTTTTAAGGTGCATCATTTGCATCCCTGACTGGTCTGGATGTGCCAATCCTGATGTTTTTTTATGCTGTTTGTTTGTGTGAAGTCATCTTTTTTACATATCTCCTATCGAAAGCCATGTTATACTCAATGTCCCAAAACGATAGAGATGCCAAAGTTTATCCAAAGACGACACGTATTTTACAAAACAAATCTAGATATATATTTAACACACATCCAATCGAATGAATAAATAAAAATCACCATATTGTGTTCACATATTGCCCAGAGTGAATGGGAGCCCATGTAAGTGTTATTACTCACAGTGGACAGGGATTTCTTATTGTTGTTGTTTTTTACCCATTTTTCTCCCCAATTTCGTGGTATCCAATTGGTAGTTACAGTCTTGTCCCATCGCTGCAACTCCTGTACGGACTCGGGAGAGGCGAAGGTCGAGAGCCGTGCGTCCTCGAAACACAACCCAACCAAGCCGCACTGCTTCTTGACACAATGTCTGCTTAACCCGGAAGCCAGCCACACCAATGTGTAGGAGGAAACGCCGTACACCTGTCGACTGTGTCAGTGTGCATGCACCCGGACCGCCACAGGAGTCGCTAGAGCGTGATCACCGTGATGGGACAAGGACATCCCTGACGGCCAAACCCTCCCCTAACCCAGACGACGCTAGGCCAATTGTGCATCGCCCCATGGGTCTCCCAGTCATGGCCGAACCAGGATCTCGAACCAGGATCTCTAGTGGCACATCTAGCACTGCGAAGCAGTGCCTTAGACCACTGCGCCACACGGGAGGCCTGGAAAGGGATTTCTAGCAGCATAAATTAGTCAGTGTCCAGAAAGAAAATATTAACATAAGTGACAAACTGGCCTCAGAGCCATATGAAACATACTTTAAGTATTTCTGAGAAACTCAAAGACCAATGATACCTACTAGTTTACTTTATTAAGAAACTAAAGTAGGAAGGTTGGTCAGGGAGGATGGATGGGTGTAATCCTTGACCATCTAGCAATCCAAAGGTTGAGTGTTTGAGTCATATATTAGCTAACTCTTCCCCTAACTGTTATTCTAAACTTAACCCAATTCACTTAACCTGCTACGTAAATTCTCCTAAGCTTTGTTCTTTTAGTTTTTACGTTTGTTGATTATCCTAACCTTTGTCATTAGTTCCCTTAACCGCCAAATTCAATTCTCCCAGTAATTCTCCTTTGTTGTTATGCTTAACAGGCAACCTGGTCTCAGAGAAAGATATAAAGTTAGGTCATCCTCTTTATATGCTATTGCACGACAGGGTAAGAGGTATGATACTATACATCCTATAATTTGTATGATATTGTACAACTGCTATTCCATTCATATAACCTAATGTAACGTAATATATCATACTAAATGGACTGTCACATATTTACATACAGAATAATACGAATTGTCATGAGACCACGTTGCTAGTCTAGATATAAATATTCTTCATTTCAGCTGCACTTTCTACAGTGTGAGGAAACCATTTGTTATGCACAAATTATTCAGATACACAATTATTAGTTTTGATAATTGACAGACTATATTGACCATTACTTACAACTGTGACACCAACCTTGGACTATAAAAAAACTGAGTAACACCCTAAATGTGTGTGCAAGACATAAAATAAAAATACATTTGGTTTCATCCATTATGTCATATTTACAAAATGCATCATAATGTGACAGTTTCTGTATGTTGAAAGTACTATATCTTGAGAACTTGATTGCTGACATGCAAAACATTATGGGACTGTATCAACAGCGGACTAATGAAACAAATACCAAAACATCGTTTTGAGTGGTATTACCCTTTAAGACAGAAATGTGATAGAAAGTGATTGTATGCTTTAGATCTCTCAAACATTAACACACTGAAAATCTCTGCTTCCTTTGACCAGCCAAGTCATTACACTGCATTACATCTCTCACCTTCACACACACACACACACACACACACACACACACACACACACACACACACACACACACACACACACACACACACACACACAACACAAAGGAAGTGTACACCTGACCATCCATACACTTGCAAGAGACAAGTGGTAGCAGTGGAACATATTGACAAAGAGATCAGCACATCATAAGCAAGTCTACAGTCTGGTCTCATTCCCTGGTGGAATTGTTCGATAAAGTGGGGAAGTGTACAGAAAATTACTTTAGATTACTCTTGCAAGGGTAGCTCAGAAATATAAATGTACAAAAGGTAATCACGACAACTCTTTTACAAAAGACAGACCCAAAGCAATGTGTTTCCACTTGAATTATTTTGCATACAGTTGTTACTATATTATGTACTTTATATTTTAGCCATGTAATTGTTAATCTGAGAATTGTAAACTCAGGCCAGATTTGAGTTGTGAAATAGATAGACCTATATAAAAAAAAAAGCTAATTAGTTTGTTTATGTTTTAAATGGCAAGGAACAGGAGTTGTTCAAATGAAATGTCCATAACCCACCCCGGAGCCCTAGTAGACTAAATTGGAAAGAAAGACAACGTTAGGATGAGTATGTAGGCTACTCTTTTCCATCTCTGTCCCCGCCTTAATGTGACAGCTTGCAGCCGCGATAGGACACTATGGAAGCGGGGAGCGGATTCACTAACCTGCCGGTGTCGAGACCAACGCTCGCCTCCAATCTGTCGGTCACATGGGGGGTTCGATTATTAGGGCCTGTCGGGGAGTCATGTGGGGCTAACTGTTTTGGAGGAAAAAAAACGAAAGTGGAGACAATGGCATTTCATGCACATTAAAGTTTGCGTCACGCCATCCTTTCAGCACATGCTGTTCGGACTATTATTCCTCATTAGCATTGTATTACTATTAGATAGGCTACTTATTATGAGCTAAACGTTGACTATTCGATGCTGGAGCTTTGTTCACCCCCAGAAAAGAAGTGTATGGAGTAGTATTTTGTGGCCAAATTATGCATGTATGAAATTCTTGCTCTCGGTGCATATGCCTATGCAACAACAACACATTTCTTGTCCGATAAAATAAAAATATTATTTGTGTCATAATAATTTTATAAACAATGAGTTCACAGCACTGGCTGTGTCCTCAACGCATTAGAAATGAATGCAGGCTACGGTAAATCTAGGCTATAGGAAGAAATATTATAATGATATGCATTTCTCATACCAGTAACAAAACAACAACAACATGATGAAGCTGATACTGATGCTGATGCTGATACTGATGCGGCTGATAATAATAATAATATACAAATAGTTTCGGAATTAATTTTGAATCAGAAAAAAAGTTATCAAATACACCCTTAATATTTTTTTATAGAAGTATTTTGATATTTATAAAACAACTCTAACATAGATGGAAAAACAATTAACCTAAATTCTGACTCAATAAATGCAAAGGTAAAAAATTGTCCATAATGTTTTTAAAAAAAGCCTGTTAAGTTTTGACTGAACGAGATGCGAGAGAAAAGTCCTACCAGCTCCACATAATAACCCCATTATAAGCCTCATCAATGATGTAATGAAAGCAAATAGTGGGAAAAATTTCTGTAAACAGTTGGATATGAGTATCCTGGTGAATTCAATGTCTCTTTTAATCAAAGAACGGGAGCGAGGAGGAGGGATGAGTGAGAATGTGGGGGGTCCACTTTCCTCTCCACAAGCCCGTCAGCACCCAAAAAGTCCCCTCAACCAATGAAGTCTTGTCACTGGGGACTCACGTGGACGGGGCGTCCTTAAAAACCTAGCTCCTGAGTTTTCCTCAAGTTTCATCTCTGTGCTTTCGTTCACAGTTATGTCTATTTAACCCGCGTTACCTCTGTTTTACAGTGCACGTCTTCTCGACTGCAGCTGCCCACCGGTTTCGAGTCTCTTGTTGCATCTCTATGCTGGCTCAGGATGCCTTTACCTTCCTCTGCCATCGAGCGCCGCACGGGTCACACAAGCGAACCACTTTTTAAGTGATTAACATTTCAGCAATTGTGTCCTCGCGCTGCGTCATTTCCAGGTCTTGAATTCTACCTGCAACACTCGCTGCTGTCTCTGTCCGTGGTGCTGAAACGTGGTGCTGAATCGCCTGCCTATTTACCTTGCGCTAATGCCGCTCCACTGCCTCTAATCAATGTAGTTTTTTGTCAATATTTGAAATAAATTGAGAAATAATTGAGAAATCATACCGACGAGTTTTCATTTCTAAACAATGTTGTAAAAAATTGGATCCAGAAAAATCAATCAAACTTCCCAACAGAGAATAGCACCAAGCTGCATCGATTTTATGAAGAGTGCTGTACTTAGGACAAAATAGTTGGATGCAGGGTTGATGTAACATCGATAACCTGGAGATTTTGCCATTTTGCCAGCTATAAAATTCAATCAAGAAGAGGAGAAAACATCGTGGATGAATATTTGTGATTTCCTTAACATCTTTGGATTTTCCAGCTGGATAAATTGAGGCAGTCTCATCTCAGCAATCGCCGCTCAACCTGAACTTGCCTCGAATACCAATGATAGTTTGAGTTGAGGCCTCGAAGAACTCAGTTGCGCCGGTAAACAATGGAGGCATCCACCAATGGGTCCAGCTTTGGGATCGACTCTTTACTTTCCCACAGACCTGGAAGTCCGGTCATGTCGAAAGGGGACAGTTTGGTGGGAGAGTGCCGGTCACCGTTGGAGTTCAGCCCGAGGTCAGACCTAGAGAGCGGCTGCTCCTCTCCCCGGTCGCCGAGGAGGGAGTGTGTGGATGAGGCATCGCAGAGGCAAGGTCACGCTATCGGGCTGCCGCTTCATCTCCAACAAGGACAGATCTCCACCGGGTCACAGCCGCGGACCGTCACCTCTTCCTTTCTGATCAGAGATATTCTAGCTGACTGCAAACCGCTGGCCGCCTGCGCCCCATACTCCAGTAATGGCCTGCCAACTCAAGAAACGGGGCGACTTGCCTCCAAGCTCGCAGAGGACTTCATGGACAAAATCCACAGCAACTCGTCGTCAGACAGCGAATACAAAGGTAAAAGACTGATGTAAACAAACATGTTTTAAAATCAATTACACTTAGGTCTATTTATCACATTATTTCAAATTGAATTTTTGTAGGCCTGCTGTTCTGCATTTGTGTGTTAGCTTCATGCAGATATTAGGCTAGCCTGCAGTAGCAGTTGATTTGCTATAACATTGATTTTAACTCTAGAAGTTTTAAAGGTTTTACATTTTGACTCGGAAGATTAGGGAGAGAGAATTGTATCTATGCTTTTGCACAAAATGAATCCCATCTAATATGTATCTAATCAAATATAAAATGATATGGAACATGATATGTACACTTATGACTGTAAACCCTATAGAGATTAAATCGCTTGGTGAAAGTTTACCAACAATATTATCTTGGACAACAGGAGCTCTATCGGCTATAGTTACAGTTTATATAGGTTAATTGAAAAATAAAACACTATCCTTTTCTTTAAGTATTACATTCACACTGTTGATATTCTCCAATGATTTGCTGTCAACCCGTTTTTCCTTTCAAACGCATTTGCTTGCATTTAGCAGACGTCTTAAAAGCATCTGTTGATGTCAGGGAGGCAAGAGAAAAGCTGGGGAAAATATGACAGGGTCGCCTCCAGATAAATGCCATCAAAGATCTGTCGGTTTCCAATCATGTCAGCCACAACATACATGTCACCTCGATTGTCAGTTGAAGGATGCAGCACCTGGATACAACTAAGTCATCCGTTGATAGGCGAGGTCAATTCCTTCCTGGATACAACTAAGTCATCCGTTGATAGGCGAGGTCAATTCCTTCCTGGATACAACTAAGTCATCCGTTGATAGGCGAGGTCAATTCCTTCCTGGATACAACTAAGTCATCCGTTGATAGGCGAGGTCAATTCCTTCCTGGATACAACTAAGTCATCCGTTGATAGGCGAGGTCAATTCCTTCCTGGATACAACTAAGTCATCCGTTGATAGGCGAGGTCAATTCCTTCCTGGATACAACTAAGTCATCCGTTGATAGGCGAGGTCAATTCCTTCTTGCAGGAATTAGTCAACACATATAATACATTTGCTCTTTATTTAACCAGGTAGGCCAGTTGAGAACAAGTTCTCATTTACAACTGCGACCTGGCCAAGATAAAGCAAAGCCGAAATATTTATCTGATTAACTTATACAACCAAAACACAAATATATCCACCCCTTAAGAAAATGGCAGGTTGCCGTGACAAAAACAGATTATAATAAGGATATATTATTAGTATTCATATTCTTATTGTTATTATTCATTAGAATATTGGTTAATATTAGTCATATTATTTAAGCCCATATGTTATTTATACTATAGTGAACAATGTTATTACATCCATCTTTTATGGCAAGAGTTTAACGTTTTTCCTGCAGGTCAATAACTTCACCCCAGTTTACAAAAAGAAACATGAACAACACATCATTCTACTTTGGATACAGTGTGTGTGTGTGTGTGTGTGTGTGTGTGTGTGTGTGTGTGTGTGTGTGTGTGTGTGTGTGTGTGTGTGTGTGTGTGTGTGTGTGTGTGTGTGTGTGTGTGTGTGTGTGTGTGTGTGTGTGTGTGTGTGTGTGTGTGTGTGTGTGGTGTGTGTGTGTGTGTGTGTGTGTGTGTGCGTGCGTGCGTGTGTGTGTGTGTGTGTGTGCGTGCGTGTGTGTGTGTGTGTGTGTGTGTGACAGATTCTCATTGATATCAACGCAGTCAATTCTGCTCCATAAACCTTGTAGGGACTAGTACGCTGCTTTGATTTCAGCGAATCCGCCTCCTAATATTTTGGGGATTTGATGCAATTTGTCCCAGTGCTAATCAGATTTGTAACGCGCGAGGCCGGCCGGCTCTTTATTTCGCTCTTAACCGCAGCCCTGTGAAGTTTCTCCGGTCGCGGTTGAAAGACTCCCTTCCCTTGTGGCTCAATTAGCCGGATTATTGTGGTTCTTGAGAGACGACTCAACTATTCAGCTAGCAAGAGCTCTCACGTCGTGTGGCCTCTTTTTGGAGAGAAGCGTGGGATGGGGGAGAATGAACTGAACATGGTTTATTACAGTTCAAGACCCAAAACAACAGCAAAGTAAAGAATATAAATCTTACACACAGTACATTGCAGAAACAATGTTTTAAAATGTGCAAACAATAAGGGACATACATTTTTTTTTAGATAGGCTACATCTTCATAAAATCTCTAGGCGCAATGGAGAGTGGCCTAAAGTCCTCCAACATTGGATCACCAAAACTAGGCTATATGAATGTTGAAAAACAAACTTTGAAATATGTCCATTTGTAAATGTAGCTAGGCCTATATTTTGATGAAATCCCAGTCTGTCATGGGTTTATAGGCCTACGTGCCTGTTTAATCAACCTGGTCTCAGAGCATTTTTTAAAACCTTTTTTAAACTAGGCAAGTCAGTTAAGAACAAATTATTATTTTCAATGACAGCCTGGGAACAGTGGGTTAACTGCCTTGTTCAGGGGCAAAACGACAGATTTTTACCTTGTCAGCTCGGGATTCGATCTTGCAACCTTTCGGTTACTGTCCAACGCTCTAACAACTAGGCTACCTGCTGCCTATTTCGCATTATTCTGTACTTAAATCATAGACACTCCATTTAGTATGGTGTGTTACGTTTCCTATGTTACGTTTCGTATGGTTGGTATTAATTTGTTAATGTCCAGCACGCATTTCGTATGATATGTTACGAATTCAAATTCATGTTATATGTTCAGAATTTGCTAAATATACAATATTGTCAGAATTTTCAAAACGTACAATATGTTACGAATATGCAAAACATTGGATATATTATGAATTTTAGCTAGCTCACGAACGTCAGTTAGCTAGGCTAAGGGTTAAGGGAAGGGTTAGGGTTAGCTAACATGCTAAGTAGTCGCAAAGTAGCTAAAAAGTAGTCATTAGTTGAAAAGTTCCTTATTAGCTCAAATGTTATTTGTCTATGATGAGATTCGAACTCGCAACCTATATGCCCACCCATCCACCCTACTTTCATTTGCCTTAAAACCATCTGTCTTATGTAACCATACCAAAAGTAACAAATCATCCTAAATGGAGTGTTTGCATTTACTTACAGAATAATACGAAATGCTGAGACAAAGTTGGTTTAATGTTCTTACCCATCAATTTGATAGGCTTTATGAACATTTGAAATATATGTATTTTCTTGTTGTTGAGTGTTTCATGTTTAAGAAATAAGGCCCGAGGAGGTGTGGTATATGGCCAATATACCATGGCTAAGGGTTGTTCTTAACACGACGCAATGCGGAGTGCCTGGACACAGTCCTTAGCCGTGGTATATTGGCCATATATCAGAAGTCCGAGGTACCTTATTGCTATTATAAAGTGTTTACCAACATAATTAGAGCAGTAAAAATGTTTACATGTTTTGTCATACCAGTGGTATACGATCAGATATTCCACAGCTGTCGGCCAATCAGCATTCAGGGCTTGAACCTGCCAGTTTATAATTGTGTATAGTTTACAGACGAAAGAAACCGTGGTCTCAGAATGACTCCCTGTTAAAATAAAGGTTAAATAAAATATTTGTCCTATTCTTGTGAGCAGTGAAAGAGGAAGGAGGCCGAGAGATATCGAGTAGTAGGGACAGTCCGCATCACATTCGGCTGAAGAAACCCAGGAAGGCACGAACAGCCTTCACCGACCACCAGCTGGCCCAGCTCGAGCGCAGCTTCGAACGGCAGAAGTACCTGAGCGTGCAAGACCGAATGGAGCTGGCTGCTTCCCTCAACCTCACAGACACACAAGTCAAAACCTGGTACCAGAACAGGAGGTAAGCACTGCCACACTTGGTTGCCTTTAGTTTAATTACACGAATTCTAACGTATTTAAAAGGACGATAAGTATTTTGATAGTGGGATACAGGCTTAATGGATGAATGCAGTGAGCTCATGCCAAAATAGAATATGTGTGCGCGCGTGCACCTGTCAGCTCTTCACCTATAGACATAATGATTTTCTCATGTCAGTCAGACAAATTTATTTGTCACATATGCAGCCAGGTCACATAGAACGATTTTATTTCTCAAAACTTGCACACACTGCATCAATTTCTTCACGATAAAGGAGAAAATTATAACAGAAAAAAAATCTTTAAATATTGGCAATTGGGCAATGCATTAAAACTTTGAACAATGTGATTCAAATACGGAACGGAAGACGGTAGAAATATTAGTTGTTTTTAATCATTTTTTGGAGGGGAAAAAACCAATGGTTTCCTAATGAAGCTTTGACATTCAGACAGCAAAACGACATTAATAAATATAAAAACACAACACTTTGGTGCATTAATAATCTATCGTTGCATGTATGCCATATCAATAATTCACCCACGCTACTACATTTACTCAATTATTATAATTATAAATAATTTACCTAATAGAGGAGTGCTTTTCAATTGACAATCTAAATCTGACAGATTACCCTTCCGCGTGAATACGCTTGACGGGGGAATGATTTAACAGAATAACCGAAGTGCGTCGCTGAGAGTAGCCAGACTTTGAATCTTTATTTGAAAATAGTGGAAAACACATTTCCGACGCCATGATGACACCAATACAATCCCAAACCGAAAATTCAACCCATTGAATACAGATGTTTCCAATTTACTGAACTTTAATGACTGACATTAAATGTGCATTTCAAACCCCACAATGGAAAAGAAAATGTATATTGTGGTAAGAAAATATGCTACATGTTTTGTTAACGTTTTTACTAACAAGGAAGGCCTACATCAAGTAAGAAAAATTAATTTTGTTGAAATTGAACCACGTATCTTATTTGTGCATGCATTTTAAATTTTTTTACGCATGCAGATGTGATTGAATTCTAAACTTTATGATCCGAGTCCTATAATAAAAATATTTGAACTGTACTTTTCAAACTTATTTAGAACTTTACGATAAGAGTTCCCTTACTAATATCTACTGTTTCTTGTCCGAATAGAACAAAGTGGAAGAGGCAGACAGCGGTTGGACTGGAACTGTTAGCGGAGGCTGGAAATTACTCTGCTCTTCAGAGAATGTTTCCGTCGCCCTATTTCTACCCTCAAAGCCTGATGTCCAACCTGGACCCCGGAGCGGCGCTCTACCTATACAGAGGACCCTCGGCGCCTCCTCCCGCTCTGCAACGACCTCTCGTTCCGCGGATTCTTCTCCACGGTCTGCAGGGGGGTAGTGAACCACCACCACTCCCCCTTCTCTCCGGTGTGCTTCCCCGGCCAACACAGCAGCGGTGAGATGGCCTCTCCGGATATATGCCATACCTGGCAGTCTGGGAAAAAAACGATTCAAACTGGTGACAAAAGAAGCTGGCATCAAACAATGAACTTCATGACTAAATTTCCAACTCTCTAAAGTGGACAGGTTTTTACCATACTGAAGTTATTTATTTATAACTTAGGCCTATTTATTTTTCTCTATGTATTTAACTTATATATTTATATTTTTATTTACCATAAAAATCTTTAGCGTGGGCTACATCAGAAAGGACACGATCGTTTTACAGATACTAGTTGCTGTCTTATGGCAATGTCACTTTTACTCAGACTTAAGAAATCATAAAATTACTATTATTATGATTATTAGGCTGTTGTCAGGATTCAATGGAGAGAAAAAACATGCATAACAAACCAATGTATTGGTCTGTAAGCTGAAATGGCATTCCAAATTGAGTTGAATAATTAGAGGAGAGCCAAAGGCATTTCATAACAGTTATTCTTTCTCTTTCTCTTTACAAAGACCAGTTGACTTTCATTCACTTTTTTACAAAGGAACAACATAAGAATCAGCAGACGTAGACATGTAAAAACGAATATTTTGAATTCTATTTTTTAAAGTATCTTGATTTGAAGATATTTTTCTTTCACTCATTTTTTTATTTCCTTCAGATGACAAAGATTCTGTACAAAAACTATAGATTAGCAAGAGCTCAAGGTTTATTCCCTATCATTTCAGAGATAATCAGGGGGGGAACAATGAAGTTCCATGAGATGAACATGTATTTAAAAATGTCTAATCATAAGGTTTTTACCTAAAGTCCGAATGATATCAAATACGGAGTCAAAGTAAGAGGTAGGCCTAAATCAATTTACGAAGGCGCAATGAATCCTTGCAAACCCTTCATTTTTGATAAACAAATAATGATTGAAGACTGAGTCGGTTGCCAATTTGGGTCGTGTGCCTGTTGATTTGCTAGGTGTATTAAACAGACGTTGTGCATTACTTACTTACGTTATTTCATACGAAACCGGTGGAAACCTTGTTAGGCTACTTACTCTCTTTAGTGAAAATGTATATTGCAGATATTCATTTGTGGATTGGTTCTCTTATTTCTGGTTCGTTTTTTGTTCCCCTCCCCATGTGTTAGCTAAACGAACCTTTTGTCAAACTGTTCAAACATCTTAAGTCGGCGCTAGAGGGGGATCTACTTTTATATACGTGTAAATAAAGGTATTTCATTTAATAACGTGACTGCGTTATATCTTTCAAAACCCACGCATGACAAATACAGGGCCCACATCGATTTTGATTGCAAATGGAATACATGTAGGCTAATCGTCTTCGTTATCACCATCCTCACCTTCGAGTTCAACCAAAGAGCAATGCACTCGTTTGATACACAAAGTAAACTTTTGAAATGAGCATCAGACTTTGGCTGTAGGCATATACTTTTAGTCCTCTATATTATTTTATCAAGGCTATATTTTATAATCAATCTAATATCTGATTAGTTGTTGTTTTACGGTTATTCAAGGTCTGGTATGTGGCGTTTTCTCCCGGAAGTAGAAATGGACAAACGGATTTGGTCCTGCAATCATTGCTCGAGTCTACAGCTCACTTTCCAATTTATCAATGGATTAATTCATGACATTGATCATTAATGACAACCTCATGTTTAGCCAAACTGTACAGGAAAATGACACGGTGACATCCTTTCATATATATAATGCCAGAATGTAATTGCAAACAAAGATTATAATTTGGTATATTTCATCATAAAACAACAAAACGTGTTCTGTTGAGACAAAGGAGAGTCAAGGTATAACTAACCTGTGATAAATATGCCTGATAAAATCCAATTAAGGTTCGTATAATTATATTAGAAACACCGTGTTTGAATACTTTTTAACATGTCTGTCAAACACTCCCTCAACCCCCCTCACGATTTGTTTAATGTCATGGATTTAATTTGTCGAACCTAAAAATGTTCATAAAGAATGTCACCGCCAGAGCAAGGAACATTAACCAACTTAACCTTTAAAACACGCCTAGATATTTATCCAACGCTTTGGAGTGGTGAGATTTCAATTTGAGACATTTTATTCTGCCTTGATATCTAAAACGTTTGCCTATCTTATAAGTTATGACTAGAAATGTATTTTGGTAGGCTATATATTTGATATGAATAAATACAGATGGATTTCAACGTTCATCCACCTTGGCTTAGGCTCATAGTTCTGCCAAACGTTACATTAATGGGAATATGTATATAATAAAACACACAACGACAATTAAAACACACACGCCATGCCTCAAACGTGAAGTCGGTTAAATCTAACATAGGTCTAATAAATCATGGAAATAGGCTGCTACGGATTCGAGCAATTGCATCGAGCGTCAATCATTGGAAAAAGAGGTCAATTTATTCAGCTAGGCTAGCACATGTTGCAAATAGGCTAATACACTAGACCTATACCCTACACCGGCAGACTACATTAATAATTCAATTTCATTCGTTTTCCATAAACAATATGAAGACGAAATATTAATGTAAGTGTGCAATTGTTTAAGTGCCTTAAATGATCCCATTTGGAAATTGATTGCTTCCATGCCTCTTTCTTGAGAGTGTTTGTGATGTGCTCTTTGCCAAACGGCTCCAACAGCTGGTGACCGGGCAACGCTGACTGTGGGCCGGATCAGCGTTGGGACATCTGGTCAGCGGCTCGGCAGTGCCTCTGCTCCACCAACCCCACCCTCCACCCCAACCTCACTCCTAATAGGAGTCTAACTTTAAACCAACCAAAATATCAGACTATAAAGCATAGGGTTAAGGAGTTTAGTCTGACAGAGTTGGCCAATATGATATTAACGATTAGACCAAATACTTTATTAGCTTTTAATTGAAAGTCGATAATAGTCACTGCTCGCATGGCACATGTTCTCCCTTCTCCCATTGACCATCAGCGAATCTCTCCATAAAACATCACACAGACTTTCACTAATTGACACATTTATAGTGCGTAGATTTGCTATAGCCTAACTGAGAAATAGTAGCCTTTAAAGGCTACACATCACACCGTGGTTGGTTGGGACTTGAAAAAAAGGGAGAGGAAAACCTGTACCAAATTCCCACCAAAAAATCTAATTAGAAGTATATCATAAGGATCCATGACTGATTCAAATAACGATGACCCCCCTCAACATTTATGAAAAGGGTTATTCTTGCGAAGTGCGCAGCTGATTACAGGGAAAGCTCTCTGTCTTGCTGGATGACGCTGATATTTTTGCATGTGAAAGGATACGTGCAAATCCCTCGGCTCTTGCCGCGGTTTGTCCCCGGCTCAGGGTTAATGAAGTGCGGATAGAGTCTCGTTGAGCTCCCGACAAAACAAAAACACAACACGGGGAGGCTTAGACTCAGAGGATCAGTGACTCTGATTAAACTCATTGACTCAGAATAAAAACTAAACAAAACAACCTTCAGAGGAAATTAAGAGTCAATCAAAGCGCAATTTGCGTTGTAGAGTGAGCGATAGTCTTTTTTCACAGTGCCTTTTCAATCAGTATTTTATCTGTAGATTTGGTTACTACTGCAGACTTTAAAAATCAACAGGCAACGTTATTTAATCCAGAGGAAGCCTCAGAGAATGGAAAAATCGATAAATACCAAATGATACAGAATAGCATATTTTGCTTTTCTTACAAACAGTTCTAATAAAATACTTGAGACTGTTTCTCCTATTTAGCAACTGCATATCCAATTGAATTTCAAATGATTAACTATTTTGTGATGTATTTATTTAATAGTGAATAATTATAAAGTCTTATTGTAACTTAATATCCACAACCTTTAAAAAATCATGTTAAGTTTCCCATATTTGTTAGAAAACGAAAATAATAGGCTACTTGCAATAGTGATTGAACCAAATTAAGCTTAAATGTAGGCCATGAACATAGTCTGTACTGTTGCAGTGAAAAATAAATTCCCACTATACCCATAGACTTATAATAATGGAGGTAAAGATAATACGTAAGCATTTGTCATTAATATTTGATATAAAAAAAGACCGACAACCAGTAATACTGCATGACAATATCACACTGGATACTATTGAACATTTGCAACTAAGCTGTGTATGAAGTGTAAAGGTGAACACATACAGTGAGCTCCAAAATGATTGGGGCAGTGAAACGTTTTTGTTATTTTGGCCCAACGGAACTTTAGATTTTAAATTATACAATGCTACCACGATTACGGATCATCCGAAATGAATCATGAATAATGATGAGTGAGACATGTACAGAGGCATAAATATCATACCCCCCGAAAAATGCTAACCTCCCACGTTATTGTAATAGTGAGAGGTTAGCATGTCTTGGGGGTATGATATTCACGCATCTGTAACTTTCTCATTATTCACGATTCATTCAGGACTATCCGTAATCATGGTAGCATCCGCATTAACGTAGAAGTGCTTAGAAAGATATTCTTATTTACAATAAAAGACACTCCAAAATGACACAATACACAATCCTGATCGGTTGCATAACCGCCTGGTATGACAACTGCTCCGCCTCCGACCGCAAGGCACTACAGCGGGTAGTGCATACGGCCCAGTACATCACTGGGGCCAAGCTTCCTGACATCCAGGACCTATATACTAGGTGGTGTCAGAGGAAGGCCCAAAAAAGTGTCAAAGACTCCAGTCACCCAAGTTATAGAATGTTCTCTCTGCTACCGCACGGCAAGCGGTACCGAAGCGCCACGTCTAG
This sequence comes from Oncorhynchus tshawytscha, assembly GCF_018296145.1. Taxonomy (NCBI): domain Eukaryota; kingdom Metazoa; phylum Chordata; class Actinopteri; order Salmoniformes; family Salmonidae; genus Oncorhynchus; species Oncorhynchus tshawytscha. The sequence continues at coordinate 26,205,489 of NC_056461.1, read as the reverse complement.
GACCAATTAATCAAATGGCCACCCGGACTATTTACATTGTCCCCCACCTCCAACAAGTTTGTAGAGTCACAAGCTTGATGTTAACATTGCGTGCTAGGAATATGAGACCAAATATTAAACATTGGACTACTTTATTACACATAAATTAATTTGTCCAAATACTTTTGGCCCCCTAAAATGATGGGACTATGTACAGAAAGTGCTGTAATTTCTAAAACGGTTCACCCAATATGGATGAATATTAAAGCTGACAGTCTGCATTGTATCATTATGTGTTCCTGTCCCAATACTGTTGGAGCTCACCGTATATCCATTCAGTATGGTGGGTTAGGGGGAAAAATGATAGGTCCAACCAGGTTGGTCATCACTTCATGGGTGGGGTGAACCAAGGAAAAACAGCCCCTAACCATGGCTCTCTCACCCCATCATTCTGTAGGCCCGCCATTCTCTCTCACACAAACAAAGTCAAGAACAACACACCTTATTCTACCATATCATTGGGTAGGATGGGAGAGGGGACAGAAAATAGAAAAATACCAAGAATTTGTATTCTGGCACATTGAAAGATAAACATTTAGTAGAGAAGATTGAAATATCAGTCGAAACTGGCGAGAGTGAAGGAGTCAGGGGAAAAAACAGTAAGTCATTCCTGTGGCAAAGTCAGGGTTAGCAAATCCTCTTGTGGCCCAAGTTATGAGGCAGAGAGAGGAGGAAGAAAAGCTTTGCCATGCAGAGAGGAGATAACCCCGCTAATAATTTCCCTGATAAAACTGGGAGAACTACAAACATGGGTCAGGGGCGCAGAGATTGACATACCAATCTCAGCAAATAATGAAAGCTTAAGCTTCCCGCTTCCCTCTCAGAGCTGAAGGAGAAGAGAAGAGAGAAGGGAAGATGAATGAAATCAGGACTAACATATGAAGAGGTGGCGCCTCCTGTTCAAGGCATGCCCCCCAGTCAGTGATTACTGCCATGTACCCCCAGCAGGGAGGCAGTGTAAGCCACACAGGCATCACATGACACAGAGATTATCTAATCAATAAATTGTGGTGTTAGGGCCGGCCTGAGCTCCTGTCTACCGCAGAGGTCCCTAAGCAGCCTCTCAAGGCAATGTCCACCCCTCCCCTGACCCCCCACTACCGAACAGAGCAATGTTTCTGGGATAATACACCCCTGAGCAATAACAATGTCTCACACAGGACTGACCCTGACCACAACAGAGGCCTACAGTAGAGTGAGGGGACAGCAGCCTCAAAGACCATAACTGCCCACCAGTCTCCACATCACACTATAGCACCTCCTGCTGGATGGGGGCATTCTGCTGCCTCCAAATCTCCGTATACACTGCAGACCTGGTACCATTAGCAAAACTAATTATCTAGCTACCTAGTTACCATTTGGCCTGAACAAAAAATACCTAAGCCTGAGGATGGTGAAATTCCCTAAATCTCTACTGAATTCAGAAACTGTATAATGGATTTCTTATCTATTTCTTTGTCTTCTACAGTAAGAGCGGTAATCTTGATCCACCATATAATGTCAATTTCTACCCAAACATCACCCTACTTAAATATGATTCCCAGTGATGATAAATGCAACTCCTAGACAATGGAGGAGCTCCTCTTCCAAGGTAGCATTACTATTTATGTGATCCCTGTGTACAGCATGCATATATGGAGGAGAGTCCACATGTTACGGTCTAATTTAAGTGGACTAAATAATAAGGAACAGGCAGTGTCTCGGACACCCCGGTGGACCCCTGGGTCAGTGTACAGGACCACAGGGAGGCCTCTCACCTCATAAACATAAAGAGAGGAGAGAAGCATCAATAAGTCATGAGGTGTGGTATACATGTATATTTAACGCCCTTCCGTGTGAAGTCTGGCAGGCGCTCATACCCTGTCTGCTGCTAGCTGGCAGAAAGCAAGAGAGGACCATGTGTGCTTTTGTCTTACAGTTGTCTCACTGTTCAATGTGTTTGAGAGTGGGGGTCGGGGCGGAGGGAGTGTTTGGAAATTAGAGTTGAAAAAGACAAGTAAAAGTTGTAGGGGCTAAGAACATAAGTTCAACTGTAGACAAAAATGCAAACATCACACTACAGGTAGAGCTGCATCTTTCTATAGGCAGACTACGAGCTGTACATTGCCCCCCCCAAAAAAAAAAAAACACAAAAAATGTTTTAGAAAATAGTTAGAAAAGTAGAAAACACAAGGTGCAATTTCAAAATGTGATAGTGCATCAGCAGTTTTCCACTTGACAGTCACTCAATTAGCCATGTCAGCTAACATTTTTTAGATTGCTAGGTAAGGTAGTCTAGCCAGCTATCTACACCTTGTAGTAGGCCTAATCATCACCAAATGCCCAGAGGCCCTGATCTCCAATGGGCCCCCATGGATTTTGTTAGTCACTCTCTCACAGATATCATGTGAACATGCATAAGTCATGGCAAAATGTGTAGAATTGCAGTAAATGAGCTTTTAAACTGCAAACGTTTCTCACCACCCCATTGCAAAATGTGTAGAATTGCAGAAAATTTGCTTTAAAACTTCAACAATTTCTCTCCACCTCATGATAAAATGTGTAGAATTACAGGATATTATCATTGAAACTGCAACATTTTCTCTTTTCTCTGCCCCATGGCATGAGTAGAATTGCATGAAATTAGTTTACCCGTGAGATGGGGGAGCCCCCCCACCAAATCTCACATAGGACCCACAAAAGGCTAGAGGTGGCACTGATGAGAGGGAACTACCAAGCTAAGGAAATGGCCACATGCTCTCTTGCTTTAGACAGGGGTTTGAGACGCAGACGTAAAGCCATGGTGGGGAGAATACGATGAAGAACAGGAAGGAGAACCCAATGAAGAACAGGAAGGAGAACATGATGAAGAACAGGAAGGAGAGCATGATGAAGAACATGATGAAGAACAGGAAGGAGAACATGATGAAGAACATGAAGGAGAACATGATGAAGAACATGATGAAGAACATGATGAAGAACATGATGGAGAACATGATGAAGAACAGGAAGGATAACATAATGAAAAACATGAAGGAGAACATGATGGAGAACATGATGAAGAACATGAAGGAGAACATGATGAAGAACATGAAGGAGAACATGATGAAGAACATGAAGGAGAACATGATGGAGAACATGAAGGAGAACATGATGAAGAACAGGAAGGATAACATAATGAAGAACATGAAGGAGAACATGATGGAGAACATGATGAAGAACATGAAGGAGAACATGATGAAGAGAACATGATGAAGAACATGAAGGAAAACATAATGAAGAACATGAAGGAGAACATGATAAAGAACATGATGAAGACATCGTTGTTTTGTTTGCCCCATTGCGCCTTTGCTGTCACCAACCATTAACAGGCAAACAGACCTAAGGACCCTTACTGGGTCACGGTGGCAATTCTCACCAGTTTTACTACAACTATAGTAAGTGCAGTGTGGACAGCGAGCAACAATGTCTCATTGCGTGTGTGTGTGTGTGTGTGTGTGTGCACGCGTGTGCATGTGTGTTGGGTATAGGCTGGTCAATTGGACATGTGAGGCCAGTAGCAGCAGTGAGGCTGACTGCTGGGGGAGATGTTCTACCTCCAACGACCACTCCTTGACTTCCCATTCGCCTCTGTGGACCCCCAGGGCTGGCCAAGCAGCTGGCCGACTGAGCTATAGCTCCAGGCCAAGGCAAAGACCCCAGGCTAACAAGCCAAAGATAGAGAGCTGGGAGGAGGAAGGTGGAAGAGAAGAGAGAAGACAAGATAGCAGAGAGGAGTAAAACAACAAACAGTAAATAAACTAATAAGTCAAGAGAGACACAGAGATAGGCTATGACATTTGTGCTTAACCCTTAGCCTACAATTTCAGTGGCCCTGTGGAAATCTAATTAACATAATACAAAAATCCCCATCAAAATCTGTCTGTTTAAGCTAGAGATATCTGGGGTGCGTCTCAATACATCGCATCCGCCGATATCGCCCTCCACATCTGCGGTGAAAGGTAGCAGCGCTTGAGCGGTGTTTGTCAGACCATGAGACACCCCAAAAATCAGTCTTCTCACGAAAACCTCTGCAGCATCCGAACGGTTTAGCCTACAAACTATTATGACCACTCTAGTGAAAGATTAGACTCCGTTTTGCTCTAGGACCCCCACAAGCCTTGCAAGACTCGTCTGAAGGTCCCTGGGACCATTTAAAAAGTTAATGGAAGTATATACGGATAGGGTTTAGTGCATAAACTAAGGGAATAAATACAACAGTTTCCTGATATGTATTCTATCTCTCAGATATAGGACAGACACTTCACACCAAACTTCCTTTCCTTTTGTTCCAGGTCATGAGTCTGTTTCTATTGACTAATAGCAGTAATGCCAAATTCAATTTGGCATCAAATCATTTTTGTTTATTTTTGTCTGATACTTCAAGGGGCCTTAAAATTCAAAATCAAATAGCAAAATGATCCTTGGAATGTACTTTTTAAAACAATTGTTACGTCTCTAGTCGGAATGAGGATCGGACCAAAGCGCAGCGTGGTAAGTGTTCATGCTATTTATTGATCAAAACACTCGAACAAAATAACAAAGAGAAAAAACAAACAGTTCTGTAAGGCAAATAAAGTATACAGAAAACAACAACCCACAAAACACAGGTGGGGAAAAGGCTATGACTCCCAATCAGAGACAACGATAGACAGCTGCCTCTGATTGGGTACTACACTGGGCCAAAAACAAAGAAATAGAAAGCATAGAAATAAAGAAACTAGAATGCCCACCCTAGTCACACCCTGGCCTAACCCAAATAGAGAATAAAAGCCTCTCTATGGCCAGGGCGTGACAACAATGCCATATAGCTTAGTAGATCAGAGGGCGGATTTCTATAATGGAGATAGCTAGCAACACCAGCAAACAGAGCACAGGGCTTCTTCACCCTGTTCCACACAGTTGAACAGGGACACACACACTGGGGGTTTGAAGTTAGTCTGGAGTGGCAAGACGAATAAAGCCTGAGGAGTGTGATGCCAGGTAGAGGAGAGAAGCATCTTCAAACGGTTATCAATACAATTGTCTGTGCCAGATGCAGCAGTTTAACCTCTTTAGCGCGTCACACTTCTGCTAACTGGATGTGACGCCTCCTCGCCACGGCGCCACAGTCTTCATAGAGCCTCACAACACTGGAGGATGATGGGTACTGAGAGTCCCAGTTGAACTCTGTACAGTTCCTTTAACAGTCCCCAGACTGAACCACTATATTGTCGCAGTGAAAACAACAACTATATACACAAGGTGAAAAAAAGGCAGTACTCTCAGAACGGTACTTTAAAGCCTGCTTATCGCAGACGTCTCAAGGCAGACATTTCCGTGCATGGGAAGAAACTTCTCCTGACTTCTCTCATAACACTTTGTCTTGAGTATGTTTATAAAAATGAAGTATTAAATACATCTCATCTCACTGAGTTTATCTGTAAATATTTTAACATGCAAGCTATTCACACCATTACATTATATCGGGGCGGAAGGTAGCCTAGTGGTTAGAGAGGTGAACTAGTAACCGAAAGGTTGTTAGATCGAATCCCCGAGCTGGCAAGGTTAAAATATGTCGTTCCGCCCCCGAACAAGGCAGTTAACCCACTGTTCCTTGGCTGTCATTGGAAAATAATAATTTGTTCTTAACTGACTTGCCTAGTAAAATAAAGGTAAAAAAGAGAGATATATATATATGTAATAGCCAGGTAACTACATGGCTTAATGACACTTAATGACACCTGTCTAATCACGTGTCCTTCAGTCAAACAACACGTTCTCTAATCATTCAGCCATGGTAAAGTTTGTAACACTGATATATCCTGAGGCCTGAACAGAAGAGGAATAAATACACAAGCAAAACCTTCTTATAGTGCCAAGATGAGCAGAGAGAGAAGGGCAGAGGCCTAGGCTGCCAAGGATGTGGCAGAGGCATTATGGACTGCAGCTGGCATGTGATTAGGCTGGCTCTCCGTGCTAGCAGCCCTGCACCCCTTGATCCTGCACAGATGCAGGTCTCCACAGACCTAGGAGTGCCAAGAGTGGATGCTCCAAACCTAGAACCCTCAGCTTCGGTACAGATACATGCAGACACACATACTAGTATGAACACACACACACATGAATGCATGCACGCACATACACACAGCGTAAACCTTGCACATTCTGTCTCTCTCACTCTGACAGGCTATACGAATTCTGGTAGACAAAGAACATAGGATTTCATTTTCAGGGGGAGGACCATTGCTGTTTTTATGTGCACAAGGAATGTATCTGCCCATCCTATACTGCAAAACATAGAAAGAGAGTGATAGAGAGAGAGAGAGAGAGAGGGAGATGGGGTGGTGTAGGGAGTATAACATGCTCATCAGGTTTAAAGGACACATACCGCTGGGCTGACCATCAGTACCTGACCCATGGGGCAGATACACAGTAATTAAGCTGTGGATTACCTGATGGTTGAGTGAAAGAGACATGGGGAGACGGGTAAAAGAATGCAATGGAGGAGACGAGATAGAACAGACAAGATGTACAGTAGTTAGGGTAGCTAATGAAGGCAGAGAGGGAAAGTAAGGGGGAGGCCGTGGAGGAGGAAAAGCTGAGATAAACCAGGGCCCCGTTTTTCAAAAGTTGTCTGTATTTCGCCTATCAGATATAATTAAATGCATAGAAATAAAATGAATAGAACGGACAAATCATTGACTTTAATGGGGACTTCTGTTCTATTCATTCAATTTCTATGCATTTAATCCTATCCGATAAGCAAAATCCAGATAGATACCTTTTTGAAAAACTAGTCCCAGTAGATAGAGAACCTAGGTCTGCACCGTGTGGTGTTCAAACACATACGTCCTCACAGACACTATAGATTCATTCTACCTCCCCGAAGACACCAAGGAGCTCCTGAGGACACACACCGGGTTGCAGCGCTACTGTGAGGGTGTCTGCTGGTCCAGGAACAGACTGGAAAATCACAGAGGATCAAAGAGGAAGAAAGGTGTGTGGGTAGGGGGCAGAGGTTCTCCAATAACCCTGCCAGGTACATCCTGCACAGGCCACCATATCTCTCTGGTTCTAAGGTTACCCTGCTGTACCCAGAGACATGCAGCACACTGTTTAGTCAGACTTGAAAAACAGTCCCCGTCTGTACTTTTTCTGTATTTACAAGGACTATCAAGTTTCAATAATAGAAAATTAGACAATATAATGTAACAAACCTTTCCCATTGTCACCAAATCACATTGAAGTAACAATGAACATAGTGTTTAATGGTAATAGCACAAACTATTACTGTAAGATATTGTCCAAAAAAGCCATTACAGTTCCCCTCCGCCATGGTTCTACCAACAGGATATGACTTCACTTCCTCTCCACAACACTGGTTCAACAGGCCTGTAAAACTGGATGGATAGATACATGTATAGAACTGGTGAGCCAGACCATGAAAATGAACTTTAATACAAAGCAATCAATATAAAACTGATTTAACTCTATACAGGTTATAAACCTTTGAGCCACAAAGTTTACTGGTGACACAGCACTCCCCTTCAACAAGAGCTATAAAAATAGAGAGAAAAGAGAAATGTATTGTTTTTATGAGATATATTCCCCCAGTGGTCCGGTCAATAATGACTTGATATATCAGTGACTGCCTTGCTATTTGCACTGTTTTTGCTGTGTTTTCTGTGCCTGTGATTGAGCAGGGCTATTTTCACACGTGGAGAGAGGTGGTTCAGGACAAGGGAGGCTAACGTCTGTTTGATCAAAGTTTATGTGAAATTTCCCGGGGCCACCAGGGGAGCCGGTGTTTATGAACTGTAATAAAAAGAGTCATTTTGATGGCATGACCCCGGTGCTGTGGCAGGGGGGATTTGGTTATGTCTCTGTTTGCAAGGAAGCTCAGAGCAGATCTCCGAGAGACAGAAAAGGGAGATAGGGAGAATGGGAGAGGACAGACAGAGAAATATGGAGAGAGGGAGAGAGACAGAGAGAGGGAGAGAGATGGAGGGCTATAACACCTCTGTGTTCTCTAAGCAGCCAGACAACAGTTTAATGAAGTCACTTTACAGCCCCTAGATTAATTTGATTCAAATAATCCCATTCATTTAAATATATAATAAACTATATAAATTGGAAATGACATATATAGCCCTGACCTTAGAGATACTTTTTATTTCTCTATTTGGTTAGGTCGGGGTGAGATTTGGGTGGGCATTCTAGTTTTTCTATTTCTTTGTTGGCCGGGTATGGTTCCCAATCAGAGGCAGCTGTCTATCGTTGTCTCTGATTGGGGATCATACTTAGGCAGCCTTTTTTCCACCTTTAGTTGTGGGATCCTGACTATGTTTGTGTGTAGTTGCTTTCTGCACTGCATGTAGCTTTACGTTCCTTTTTGTATTTTGTTGGTTTTTCGGTGTCATTTAAAATAAAGGAAAAATGTACACCTACCACGCTGCACCTTGGTCCAATCCATCAAACGATGAACGTGGCAATATATATATATATATATGTATGCATTTACATCACACATACTATTAATTTGATCATGTTAAATGAAACTAAAATAAATATTTAACTTTTTGTCTTGCTTACCAAAAAATTCTGCATCACATAATACATGTAGGACTGCATTGCATATACAACTGCCGGGAGAGGGTATCAAAGGCAGCACATTAGATCAACACAGACCACAACAGATGCCATATGAAAAGTTAAAAATAGAATGTAAAGTCTAAACCATGCAGAGCGACATGTCTTTGTGCACAGCGCTGCATTGTGTTGCTAAATAAACTGCCCCAGGTCACTGAAACTGCAGGAGAAATCACTGAGTGTCTGATCTATGAAGCTTTGCTGTGACAACACTGCTCGTGTTCCTGTTAGATGAGGAGATATCAGAAAATCAATGGTGTTTGCTGTAAGCAAGTACAGGTATATAGCACACACATATCTACCATAACAAGCACTGTCTGGAGGCCCATCAGTGATAATAACCACTGAGTGAGTTCATGGGAGGCTCAGAAACTCAGGTGTTTGTCTGAAGTGGGAAACAAAACAAGAGCTTTCTTAAATGGCAACAACAGAACTGTCATCCAATATAATAAAGCCTTCAGATTGTGTCTGTGTAAACACTAACAACCAACACGAAGATGGTTTCCTTCATTCATCAACACAGCACAAACCCACATTGCAAAATGTTTATGTTGATGAGCAGAACAGATTGCATGTCCCCATTGAACAACTCACACTCAAACACACACACACACGTTTGTTGTACTTTCCTTGTGGAGGCCAAACAATTGATTCCCCTTCAATGTCCTATTTTCCCTTACCCCTAAACGTAAATCTAACCCTTAACCCTAACCCCTAATTCTAACCCTAAAGGCTAAAATAGCCTTTTTCCTTGTGAAAGGTGAAATGAAAAACAGTGAAATGTCCCCACTTGTTTTACTATCCTTGTGAGAATTTCTGGTCCCCACAAGGACAGTGAAAACCAAAACACACACAGAACCAGGGTGGGCTGGATTATTGAGGTAGTATCAAGCGGGAATAATAAAGCTTCTTAAGATTTGAATAAGAATAAAATGAAACAGTAACCGCCAAAGGGCCAGCAGGGCTAATCCCCTCAATATTACTGAAAATAAAGAGGGTAGAGCTAGAGTGAGAAGAGGAGGGAGGAGGTGGGGACAGAGAGAGAGAGATATTACATGTAGAATACAGAATACCATTATCTACAGATTTAATGTAAAGCTGTTGCTATGATGCAACTGGCTAGCATAGGCTGAGAGATACAACAGGTTAATGAGTCCACAAATAACAATGAGGTTTTCAAAAACAATTCTATTTTGCACACACACACACACACACACACACACATTTACACAAAGAAACACATACGTTGAGGTGACACGTATGCCTCTACATTCAGATCATGATTACCGTACTGTTCATGTCCTATGCGTTGACCACCAACCAGCGCTGGTTCCACAGCATATTTCCAATGTCAAAGCACGTGCACAGGCAGCAGATGGCATGAAACAGTTGGCAGGAGAGAGTGAGCATGAATAGCTCTTCACTAATAACCCTTTAATTACTTCAGATGGGCAACGGGATCAAACAGCCAGACTCACATAGGAATTACCTTAAATGAGACCGGACTGGAAAAATATGCTTACCCCTTATGTTACCAATAAGGACCTTCACTTGAGGGGGAAAGGTTTTTTGTGTTTTTTTTTTGCTTAATAAATAGATAAATAGCATACATTATCTGAGGTGAGAGAACTCCTTTGTCTGTGTGACTATACACAATGACGGGCATTATAGTCACCGCCAGTACACTGGTATAACACTGTAATAATGAATGCTGCTGGCAAGAAGATTCCTGCAGTGAGTGAACGTCATGAAGTATTCCTTCATCTGCTAGGATAATGTTAACCTTCTCCATTTTGTTCCACTGATTGAACCCACCTCTCGGGTAAATATGCTACAAAAGATGTGCACTATTTGGGTTTTTCTCTCCCAGACAGAGTTCTAGCCTGCATCTGCAGTTCATCTCTGTTTCATTACGTAAATGGAGAGTGAATCCCATTCAGCGCCTGCCCTTTTCCTACGCGTTGTGAAAGCATACATTCTAATGACGAGACCTTTACTCTTGAATAACGGCACTGAGGGAGGAAAATAAATTGCTGTTCAAAAGGAGGTATCACTCTTGGCATTGTGGGATTGTAGAGGATTGGACAGCTGTGGCACTGTGACCCGCACATTGAGACCAAGCTGTATAAATGAAGACATAAATAACCTCATATAGAGTAGTATTAGTGGGTTTGTGTTTGAGTGTGCATGCATATACACGTATCTGTGCGAGTGTGTGTGTGTGTGAGCATGCACATTTGTGTGTTCCTGTGTGAACGTGTGTGTTCGTGAGAGTATGCGTGCGTGTGCATGGATGTGTGTGTGAACGTGTGCGTTCGTGAGAGTATGCGTGCGTGTGCATGGATGTGTGTGTGAACGTGTGTGTTCGTGAGAGTATGCGTGCGTGTGCATGGATGTGTGTGTGAACGTGTGTGTTCGTGAGAGTATGCGTGCGTGTGCATGGATGTGTGTGTGAACGTGTGCGTGGGGACATAAATCCCTCTCAAGTGTAAGACAAACAGAGCGGTGGCTGTGTGAGGGCTGAGACGGCCTTGCCTGGTTATTGTATTTTCTTCCCTTGAATCCTGGTAAAGACCCCCACAGCCCTCCGCTGTCACTCAGGCCATACTGTCATCAGCCAGTAACCAGGTTGCAGGGATGCAGGAGAGGCCTGGCTCAGGCCCCAAAAGAAAATTAAAAGGGGATTATGACTGGCTGACACTTTGTGGTCAATTGCTCATTTATTCTGGTGTGTAGTGCAGGGTAGGGCACTGCTGTGTCCTGTTATGGCCACGAGGAGAGGGTTGGTCTGGGAGGATGGACCTCTAGGTATTATTATTAGCTCATTGTCAATAGTATAAGCACCCAAAAGGTCTTTGTGTTTACATGCTGCTACTCTTACCTGGTCTCCTTTTCCTTGACCTAAGAGAGGGCGGATGCATGGTCTGGTCCACTGTAGAAGAACAGATTGAATAATACAATTTTATTCCATTTCACTTAATTGCATGTTTGAGTAAACATGCTTACAACTCATTAGTATTTTATTAGGTAATACTGTAGACATATAGTAGCAGGGCTGTAGCATCACAGCCCATGCTATTACATTGTCGCATCTACAAGGTGTTACCACACAGTATCAGCATCACTGCAAGGAGCATGGAGGAGCCAGATGCTGATATTAGAGTGCCTATGTGTAATTAATAGACATTAGCAGTCAACCAGTTTCCAGCACAACAGGGTCTCCAGCCTGGGACGTCAGGGGGAACCAGGAAGCTGTCTCTCTCCTCAGAGGCCCACAAAGGCTCAGTGAGGGGTGACAGTATCCAGGAGCATCAGACAGGTGCCAGAGAGCGAAGATGGTTAGTATTGTATATATTGTGTGGACGTCTCACAACTCAAATGCAAGCACACACATTCAAAAAGACAGGAACATGGCACAGGTAAGCACATAGGCCTATTCATGTACACACGTAGTGCTTATGAGCACTTGCACATGTACTTGCAAGCACATAGGACACAATTGGCATGCATATTACACACAGAGGTACAGAAATATCCTGAAATCTATCTGTAATGCAGTAGGAGTGTATTGGTCAGGTGCAACTTTTTGCATTAATGTTGTCCATCCTGTCCCTCTCTCTAATCAGGTGTGGTGTGGTGGCAATATGACAGAGTTATCAATTATCCAGAGCACAGTGGCACTCTGGCTTCCCCCAGCTCTGTGTTAAATTAAGTTGTCAGCGCTGTCTCTCCGATTTCCCCCATCACACAGGCAGACGCTGATGCTGCATGACGGCCGCTCGCCGCCGCTCCTCGCCGGCTGCCGCCCCGCATCTCGCCTGCAATTCATCAGCTCCGGAACACACTGGCCCAGGCTCAGTCCACGCCAGCACACACGCCGCGCAGCGCTGGAACCAACCAGCGGATGGCAGGAGAAAGAGACGGATCACCTTCCAAAACAACACCGGCGCTAACAGAGGACGGGGTTCAGTGGAATTTTTCCCCAGTGTCTGTGATCACGTGTTAAGTGTGTGTGTGAGAGAGAGAGAGAGAGAGAGAGAGAGAGAGAGAGAGAGAGAGGGAGAAATAGTAGAAAGATAACGAGGGAAATTAAATAGCTTGAGAAGGATAGATAGAGAGAAAGCAGAGAGAAAGAAGACTGAAACAGGGATAGTGAAGGACAATATCTGGTGAGCATGCAGACAGCAGGGTAGGCCGTTGTCCCCCTTGTCCTGTGGGCACTAGAGCTCAGTTGAGGGCAGAGAATGTGGGCCACTGGGCAGGGAGGGAAGCTGGGCCACTGGGCAGGGAGGGAAGCTGGGCCACTGAGCAGGGAGGGAAGCTGGGCCACTGGGCAGGGAGGGAAGCTGGGCCACTGGGCCAGGGAAGCTGGGCCACTGGGCAGGGAGGGAAGCTTGGCCACTGGGCAGGGAGGGAAGCTTGGCCACTGGGCAGGGAGGGAAGCTGGGCCACTGGGCAGGGAGGGAAGCTAGGCCACTGGGCAGGGAGGGAAGCTGGGCCACTGGGCAGGGAGGGAAGCTGGGCCACTGGGCAGGGAAGGAAGCTAGGCCACTGGGCAGGGAGGGAAGCTAGGCCACTGGGCAGGGAGGGAAGCTAGGCCACTGGGCAGGGAGGGAAGCTGGGCCACTGGGCAGGGAGGGAAGCTTGGCCACTGGGCAGGGAGGGAAGCTAGGCCACTGGGCAGGGAGGGAAGCTAGGCCACTGGGCAGGGAGGGAAGCTTGGCCACTGGGCAGGGAGGGAAGCTTGGCCACTGGGCAGGGAGGGAAGCTAGGTCACTGGGCTGAAGGGCATGGGAACGAACAGTGACAGAGGAGGCAGCAAGCCGCGAGAGGGAAGGGGCCAGACCAGACCAGACAGCCGGTCGACAGAAATAATGGATAACTGTAAAACAGCGGGACGCTAAGCTCTGTGCTAAAGTATTTATTTGTGATGAATAGTAATGATGGCACACTTACAAAGCACTTGGTTAATATGGAATGGCTCGAGAGGCGGGTATCGTTCACAAAGTCCTTAACAGGGCCCATGCTCCTCTGTGGCCACAGGGAGATGCCAAACCCTGCCCACCCCTAGTCCCCTTCTACCCCCCACCCCTCCAATCCACATTCAAAACATTTGCCGTCCCTTTACACTGTCTCTGCCTTGGTGTTCAATAATACATGAAACACCATTCTGAGATATTAACTTACTTACACAAAATATACTTTAAAAAAGTGTGATTTAAGTCAATTTGGTTGGTGTTCAATGCTGCCCAGCTGTCACGGTCTAGCTAACCTAAATAATCCACTATAGCGTTCCTTCGTTCTAAGGACTTTGGTTGGATGCCACTGTAAAGGGAATAAACTACTCCTTTTATACTTCAAACGTTCCTCGCTGTTTCATGAAGTCAGTCTTGTAATTTTCTCTTAAACCAAGCCATTATTGAATCCTAGTGATAATGAGTACATGTTGACCTTGCTTACAAACAATATTTAATTTATGTATTTACCAGGCTAATATAAGGCAACAGTGCTAAATCTTTCACCAAAGGCAGCAAAAGACTGTCAGAGTATCTCTCCTACTAATAATCTGTATCCATCCCAACCCCAGTGTATCACTGGCACAGGCTTCAGCAGCTATGGATCAAACAGTCATCACCTCCTGTTCCAGGGATAAGCTGCAATCAAATCTATGGGGGACCTTTAAACAGGGAAGAGAGAAGGGGGAAAACAGACAACGGGAAGTCAGCAGAGAGCAGTGAGGTGGCAGGAGTGTGAGGGGGAGGCTACAGCGATGCCTCCGAGTGGAGATGGCACACCTCTCACCTGTGACGTGCCTGAACGGGCCGCGGGAGGGTGGCGAGCTAAGCTCCTGCGCTTAATTGGGCACTCAAATGCTATCGGTCCCTTCCCAACGATTCTCGAGGTGACACATGGCAGAGGGAAAGAGACAGAGAAGTCCCATGGAGGGAATAGAGCAGTGTGTGAGGAGAGAGGAAATGGAACACAGGGTTTAGCACCTCCTATGGCCAGTTTTTTTCCCCTTCTCTCTGGGTTTCTGGGAGGATGAAGGATGGAGGGAACGATGGTACATGTGGTCCGAAGCTGTGCCAAAGATGACAGGGCAAAATTAACCCCTCAGTGCTGGGAAGAATGGAATCCGGGGTTGAGGCATTATATAATTATCATAATATATGATCATCTCTAATATATCAGTTGATTAGCCGAATCCATAACGTCGGGGTCAACAACAACAAAAAATGATATGAAACTCTCCATGGTGTTGCCACAGTTCTTGCCAAAGACTATGACCTGATAAGGATTTTCACATTTAATAAAGTCGAATGCATCACTGACATATTATTGACATAGGACATTTACATACCACAATGAATTTGTGACCTTGTGAAATACAACAGACAAACAGCCTTTTGAATGTATATGCATCCTTTTTCTTTTTTAAATATAACCTTGACTTTTACAGTATCTTTACTGTAATGATAACAGAAGCTTTGCAGGAGACAATGAGTAAACAGCTCTAAATGTATTTCTATTTTCCAGTCCATCAAAGCTTGTGGCGGCTAATCCCTTTCTTATATAAATAGCTCTTTGGTGGAGAGTGTAGCTGCTGCATGGAGCTCCAACCCTTCTGTCCCTGAAGCTACAGCCAGGATAAGCTGTGTGTTGGATTGGCACACCGGGCTGCCTGGGGCCTGCTGCTGTGCTGGCCGCCAGTACAGATGGAGGACAGGGCTGGGGAATGCCAGCTTGTCAGTCGGATTAAAACGACTCATTTATTCACTGAAGTATCGCGCAAAGCGACTGGGCCAAAGCAGGGTGAGACGAGGGGGACGGGGGTCGAATAATGGCAGAGGAGGAGGGTGCCGTTTGAAAGTGAGAGTGGGTCTTCAACTAACTGCCCCTTACCCATCCCTCCCTTTCCCTCCCTCTCTCTCTGTCGTTTTTCTGCCGGTTACTTATCTTTCTGGGGCTGCCAGAAGCCATTACTGCAGTGTACGGAAGGCGGCCGGCGGGGTGGCATCCCCCCGTGCCCGGGTGACAGATTGGTAGCGGAGGAGGTGAGGCTGGAAAGCGATTGGCTCTGATGGTCAGGAAGTGGGCGCTGAGGGATAGCAAAGGGAGGAGGGGGAAGAGGAGAAGGAGGACAGAGAGGCAGGGAGAGGATGACAAGACCTGGCTGTGTGACCTTTCATATTAGGTGTTTTACTTAAAGGGGCACCGCCCCTGCTTTTAAGAGCATGCTTGGTAGTGGTGGGAACTGTGGTGCAGCCGGCTTGTACATGGATGCCAGGGCAAGGAGAGGGCACTGGGAACTACAGTCTGAGAGGATGGACCTGAGAGGAACAGTCACTGTCCATGGACTGATCTGTGTATACAGGCCTCACTCAGATCAACAAGCACAGAGTGTTGGTAGAGGTTCAAACTCTAGACCAAGTCAGATTCACCTCTGCAAGTTTAGGTAAAACTTTTTTGTTGTCAGAAGGTCTGCTATTACTGGTACTAAAGCACTCAAAGACCAGACAGAGTTCTACTGAAGATCCCTGCTAAGAGGCTACTTACAAGGTCCATGGAACCTCATCATTTCAACATCGACTTACAGTACAGTACTAGGTTTTAAGCACAATCTTTCAAATCTTTTGGAATGATTGTATCGTAAACACTGTTGGCTACTATTTATACAAGGGCATTGACCTTCCTAACCATTTTGCCAGACAAATGTCTAGAAAAATCAGAGGAGTGACACATGGTGTGTCATTTAGTGACTGGTCAGTGCCTGCAGTCCATCCCATAATCCCTCACTCTCAGGTCACTGTCAGGCCAACGGTGTGTGTGTGGTGTGGTGTGTCAGATGTGTGTGTGTGTGGCAGGGCTAGGGGGGTGAACCTTGGAAGGCTTTTATTGGGTCTAATTACTCCCGATAGCTGTAATTTACAGGTTGACAGCAGGAAGAAATCGGCAAGATTCACACTTCTGCGGGTCAGCATCTGTCGCCATTAAGGCGGCGTGCGCACTGCCGGCCAGTCAGTGACCGAGCAGTGAGGAATGGTAAACAACAAACGCCGTGTGACAGATTAGCAGCGCGGGCTAAAGGACCTTCCACTGACACATCATTTCTCTCTCTCCCCAGTTTGTTTCGCGGCAGCTGTCACCAATAAAACGGAAAAGCGGGAGATGGGGAGGTGGCGGTGGCTTTTGTTCCAGTTCCAGGGAGGTGGTTGGTGCAGGAGGAGGAGGAGGAGAAGAGTTCAGTGAGTGAAGTGTTTAAAAGTCTGGCCTCACTTTTTAACGGTATATATTAGGAGGAAACAAGGGCAGGATTGGGTCAAGCTGTATGCTTCTGCTGACTTCATATGAATTACCTCTTCTAGTTCTCTGTTTTAGGTCTGCGTTACAAATTGCAGGTGTCACCCTGAAGAGATCATTTTAGATCTGTTTTCAACTGCATGTGTGGTACAGTTAGGAGCACAAAGGTAATCTAGAGGGTAAGCATTAGCTCGGGGCAGTCATTCTGACTGTACTGTAGCCCCGTCACACACACAGCCTCCCTCCTTCCTCTTTCCTCCCATCCCATGTGGCTTTCCTCCCCCCCAATGATGCACAGATCAGAGCCAGAAAGGGCCCGTGCCAGAGTGGGATAGTAGTGGGGTACTGCTCTCCCCCTGTCCATCTCATTGCCTTCCCATCACAGAGCCTGGCTGTTCTCTAGTCTGTACATTAGGTTAGCCTCTCATGGATCCTGGCAGACCAACTTTTCCTTGACCTCCAACTAAAGGTCATCCTCTCAGTTGTTGTTTCACTGAACCTGATGGTTTGGTAAATTGTAAGTTAGAGGAGCATGGTCAGTGAACGCATTACAAAAATGGCAAACAAATGACGACATTTGTCCTTTAATTGTGCTTGTAGCAGCTTCTGTACAAGTATATTGACTTCTTCAGGATGTCCTTAGAGTAGGCATGCACAGGCCTCGATCTTTGTTATCTCTACTCACCAAACGGATCCATAATGCTGGGCGGGTAATGGGCGAGCCCACGGGTCTGGCCTTGTCCTGTTCAATATCTAACGGGAGACTGGTGGCTCTGTGTGCCAACCTCCAGAGCCCCAGTGTTCCCACAAGTGCCATATGGGCGGTCCAGTCCCATTCCATTAGCAGGGCCCAAACAGAGGCCTGGACCCCGGCCCTCCTGCCACTCCCTTTGCATAGCCACTGGGCATGGCCTGCCTACCACCAGCTGCCAAGACCAGGGCAGGGGAAAGGCAACAGGACAGCCACAGCCACGTCACACCTGGCCCTGTCAGCAATGAACAACAAGCCACCAGGCTCTGAAAACACTGGGACACAATTGAGATAGGATTATTGGACAGACAAAAAAGAAACTGAACAATGTGTACAGTCATAGAGATGTGATAAAAATGACAATAAAGACACTGGCCCAAATTCATGCTGTCCAGCATGTAAGAAAAATGATTGGAGTTAACAGTGTTAATTTACTTGGAAGCCTATAAAGGAATTATAATAGACAGACGATTAAAAGTGAGACGGTTAAGTAGATTATTGCAATTAAAATGACTCATGTTTTGCAGTAAGGGTGCAATGATTTGAATTTAGGTCTGCAGTCACTGAAGGAAGGCATGAGGGGTAGAGAACCAAGAGGGAGAACAGAGAGAGAGAGGGAGAGAAGAAGAAGGGGAGACAGAGAGGAGAGAGATGTTTAGCACATCGTCTGGGAATGCCAGTGTGTGCCTCAGCAGCCTGTACCTGCCACAGGACCTGAGGCCTTTTTTAATTAATCATTCCACACAATGAATAATTCAGCCATTATCACTGTGGATATATAGAATTGCTCGTTAGTCTCCCAGGAACTATTTTTCCAATCAATTTTCATGTTTCCTTTAATAAGCTACAGTTCCTAGTGAGAGATACAAACACACTACACAATAATAGCTCTTGCAGAGCATATATAACTCATCAAACGTCTATATTTATCTACAGTACCAGTCAAAAGTTTAGACACACCTACTCATTCAAGGATTTTTCTTTATTTTTACTATTTTCTACATTGTAGAATTATAGTGAAGACATCAAAACTATAAAATAACACATATGGAATCATGAAGTAACCAAAAAAGTGTTAAACAAATCAAAATATATTTTATATTTGAGATACATCAAAGTAGCCACAGTTTGCCTTGATGACTACTTTGCACACTCTTGGCATTCTCTCAACCAGCTTCGTGAGGTATGCCTTTCCAACAGTCTTGAAGGAGTTCCCACATATGCTGAGCACTTGTTGGCTGCTTTTAACACTTTTTGGGTTACTACATGATTCCATATGTGTTATTTGATCATTTTTACGTCTTCACTACTTTTCTACAATGTAGAAAATAGTAAAAAATGAGTAGGTGTGTCCAAACTTTTGACTGGTACTGTATACTTCAAAGATACATTCCCAATCGACACAAATATCAATTGCAAGGCCTAATTCATGGCTAACTGTAAAGTTTCTAGGTGTATGTTGTTTCTAGATGTAAGGTAAGGGAATATGAAACCTGCTGGCTGAATGAGAGAAGTCATGCATAGGAGACAAAATATTATTGTTACAGCCAACGACTAAAATAGGCCTACAACAAATCATGACACTGTGTCACCTTGCCCTCTTTTGGGGTGACTTAACAACTCAAAATAACCAGACTGAGTGTTGTGGTTCTGGTTCCCACAGATGAGAAATCCTTGACTTCTCATTGAAAGGGGATTTATAGTAGGTACCAAGGGTCTGCCAGTGTGTTTCAGTGGCCTACCTACCATGGTAGACATCAGGGAAAGGATGGGGTGGCTTGCCTGGTCCCCAACTTCCCCCCAAGGACAGCATGGGGGGCAGAGGAGCTGATTGAGAGCAACACCTGTCAGGTAAGACTTTCACAGTTGACGGCACTCAAGGTGAGCAAAGCCCACCGCTATGACCGCTAATCTCCGATGTGCCAGTCTCCACTGGGATACCGGCAGGGTCTTGAGCACCCGATCGAGCCGCCTCACGGCTGCCGTCCCACTAACTAACATCTCCTCTGTCTCCTGAGCCGAATGACACACGCTGATGTGTTCTAAATACGTTTCATTATCGTCATGATGATTACAGCCGTCATTGTGTGTAGCTGGTAATGCGCTGCAGCAGCTCCCCCCTGGGAGGTGACTGTGAGACTGAATGATTAAAACACGTATGATGAACCATGCATCAAAACATCCCTGTGGGGTTCCTACAACATACAGGCAACCACCTCCACTGATGCTGTACACAAGCACATAACACGGGATTGTAGTCTACTGAGGGTTTGGGGGGTTTAAAGGTAAAAACTACAGGATACAATGACAGCAGGTGGAAATTGGCAATGGTGTGAATTGACCTTTGCTGACCCCATCCATGTCCGTAACCTTAAGCCTCACACTATATATAACCTATACAGTAAATGAATACCATATAGACTTTGGAATAAACTCACTATCAAACAAAAAAGGAAGGAAGGATGAGGGCTTTGTCCCATCTGGACCAGGCTTCCGCCACATGTGATGACAGAAAGTGAAGTGAGTTAATGTGACAGCGTTCGATGAATGTTTAATCCGACATTCGCCAACATCCCTAGCTGGGATCATCCAAAGTCAAAACCCACCAAAGACACACAGCAGGTGTCTGCAATATTCATATGCTACACGCTTCATTACGAATGAAACATACCAAGGTCCGTGAATTTATTTATTCATTTCGATTATCGAAACAAAAGACAGAAAATTTGAGATGAAGACACGGTCGGTGCGCTATTCTATATTTGTCTCACAGATTTGTAACAATTTGTTTTGTGACAAATAACTGTGCCTGGTGAAATCCCACTGTCACCTCAGTGAGAGTCAGGCTGTGGCTTACTGTACTGTAGGGCTGCAACAAATCACTGTCTGTCTCTGTAGCTCTCTGCACTTCAGGAGACCACAGCAGTTTGCCCTTTGCCCTGTCCAGGAGTGTTCAGTGTCTCATCTCACAACACATACTGAGTGGTCTCAGAGAGACATGAACCAGAGTCCACATCTACAGCAGAGTACAGGAGAGTTTTCATATTTTCACAATTAATGATCCCACTAGGTGTCCTTCGCAAAGCCCACTAGGCAGATTAAATGACTGATGTCTCGCTTGTCAGGTAAGGAATAACTCATTATTTATTAAGAGTATGTCACTATAATGCCTGCCATTGGTGATACAGCACATTTCTACAGTAGCGTGAAACAGAGGTGACAGTCTGTTCTTTTGAGCTTTGATTCAGGGTCTTTACCTGACAAAGTAATGTTAAGATTTATGAGTTATTCTGTTAGAGGTTTTGTGCCGAATCCACTGCAGTGTTACAGGTGTCACGTTTATGGGCATGTTGCAGCAGTGTGTAGGAGGGAGATTCCAAGATGTGGGAAGCGTGCAGGAAGACATAGAATAGAGGAATGTGTTGCTTTAGTGGAAAACATTGTCAACTGTAGGGGTGGTTGAGGTTGCCAGGGTCAGAGAGGCAGGTTGAGGTGGCCAGGGTCAGAGAGGCAGGTTGAGGTGGCCAGGGTCAGAGAGGCAGGTTGAGGTGGCCAGGGTCAGAGAGGCAGGTTGAGGTGGCCAGGGTCAGGAGGCAGGTTGAGGTGGCCAGGGTCAGAGAGGCAGGTTGAGGTGGCCAGGGTCAGAGAGGCAGGGTCAGAGAGGCAGGTGAGGTGGCCAGGGTCAGGGTTGAGGTGGCCAGGGTCAGAGAGGCAGGTTGAGGTGGCAGAGAGGCAGGTTGAGGTGGCCAGGGTCAGAGAGGCAGGTTGAGGTGGCCAGGGTCAGAGAGGCAGGTTGAGGTGGCCAGGGTCAGGTTGAGGTGACCAGGGTCAGGCAGGTTGAGGTGGCCAGGTGGCCCAGGGTCAGAGAGGGCAGGTTGAGGTGGCCAGGGTCAGACAGGCAGGTTCAGGTGGCCAGGGTCAGAGAGGCAGGTTGAGGTGGCCAGGGTCAGAGAGGCAGGTGTCGTATTCTGAGGCAGTGAAGAAAGTAGGAGGGTGGATCAAGGGTGAGGGATTCTGAGAGGATCCCTGTGAATAGTAGATCTGTTCCAGAACAGAGGGATATGCCAATGAGTGATATACAGTATTTTTCAGTAAGGTTGGCTTCTTAGAGTTCAAAGCAATGGTTATGAACTGTACTGCAGAGATGGTACGCAAGTCACAGAAAATAGATGTTGTGGTGGCAGCTGCAGAGAAGTACTTGTGGGTACGAGATTTGACTTCAGAAGAGTTACAGGGTGTGTTGAGTGGTAGTGTCTCTTCAGTGCTGCTGTTGATGTAATTGATCATGAACTGTTACTAGGTCAACTCAAATGTTATGGTTTTAAGTCTGCAGCTCTATCCTGGAAGGAAAGCTATCTATCCAGGAAAAGGCAAAATGTGTTCTTTAATGGCAGCTTTTCAAACAGTAAAGATATACACTTTGGTGTTCCTCAAGGAAGCTGCCTAGGCCCATTGCTGTACTCTGTCTTTACTAATGATTTACATTCAGTTATGAACAAAGCAAGAGTGGCAATGTATGTTGATGACTCTACAATGTATAGCGCAGCATCAGAATGTAATGAGCTGACAGATGTACTGAGTAGTGAACTGAGAATGGTGTCTGAGTGGGTTGATATGAACAAAATGGTGTTGAACATTTCTAAAACGAAATGTATTGTATTTGGTTCAAGATACATCTATTTTTATTTATTTTACCTTTATTTAACTAGGCAAGTCAGTTAAGAACAAATTCTTATTTTCAATGACAGCCTAGGAACAGTGGGTTAACTGCCTTGTTCAGGGGCAGAACGACAGATGTTTTACCTTGTCAGCTTGGGGATTCGATCTTGCAACCTTTCGGTTACTAATCCAACGTTCTAACCACTATGTTACCTGCCGCCCCAGGTTGCTTGCTGATGATACCCAATGTAATTTGTTGATGAATAGAACGCATGTAGAGCAAGTGAAAAAAACAATACTACTAGGTGTCATGTCGGGGTGGCAGGGTAGCCTAGTGGTTAGAGAGTTGGACTAGTTACCAGAAGGTTGCAAGTTCAAATCCCAGAGCTGACAAGGTACAAATCTGTCGTTCTGCCCCTGAACAGGCAGTTAACCCACTGTTCCTAGGCCGTCATTGAAAATAAGAATTTGTTCTTAACTGACTTGCCTAGTTAAATAAAGGTTAAAAAAAAGGTTGGATGCAGCTGTATCATGGTCAGAACACATAGATGTTTTTCTTATCTATCACTTTTTTTGTGGTATTTTCCTAAAACTGCATTGTTGGTTAAGGGGTTGTAAGTAAGCATTTCACTGTAAGGTCTACACCTCTTGTATTCGGCACATGTGACAAATACATTTGATTTGATTCATTAATTGCTGTTACAAGAAAATGTTCAGAGTATGTAACATCTAGCACTCTGAATCAGGTGATTCAATCCCTGGTCCTATCACACTTAGAGTACTGTCCAGTTATATGGTCAATCCCTGGTCCTATCACACTTAGAGTACTGTCCAGTTATATGGTCAATCCCTGGTCCTATCACACTTAGAGTACTGTCCAGTTATATGGTCAATCCCAATGGGTCCTATCACACTTAGAGTACTGTCCAGTTATATGGTCAATCCCTGGTCCTATCACACTTAGAGTACTGTCCAGTTATATGGTCAATCCCTGGTCCTATCACACTTAGAGTACTGTCCAGTTATATGGTCAATCCCTGGTCAATCCCTGGTACCTATATGGTCAATCCCTGGTCCTATCACACTTAGAGTACTGTCCAGTTATATGGTCAATCCCTGGTCCTATCACACTTAGAGTACTGTCCAGTTATATGGTCAATCCCTGGTCCTATCACACTTAGAGTACTGTCCAGTTATATGGTCAATCCCTGGTCCTATCACACTTAGAGTACTGTCCAGTTATATGGTCAATCCCTGGTCCTATCACACTTAGAGTACTGTCCAGTTATATGGTCAATCCCTGGTCCTATCACACTTAGAGTACTGTCCAGTTATATGGTCAATCCCTGGTCCTATCACACTTAGAGTACTGTCCAGTTATATGGTCAATCCCTGGTCCTATCACACTTAGAGTACTGTCCAGTTATATGGTCAATCCCTGGTCCTATCACACTTAGAGTACTGTCCAGTTATATGGTCAATCCCTGGTCCTATCACACTTAGAGTACTGTCCAGTTATATGGTCAATCAATCCCTGGTCCTATCACACTTAGAGTACTGTCCAGTTATATGGTCAATCCCTGGTCCTATCACACTTAGAGTACTGTCCAGTTATATGGTCAATCCCTGGTCCTATCACACTTAGAGTACTGTCCAGTTATATGGTCAATCCCTGGTCCTATCACACTTCCTAGAGTACTGTCCAGTTATATGGTCAATCCCTGGTCCTATCACACTTAGAGTACTGTCCAGTTATATGGTCAATCCCTGGTCCTATCACACTTAGAGTACTGTCCAGTTATATGGTCAATCCCTGGTCCTATCACACTTAGAGTACTGTCCAGTTATATGGTCTATCCAAATCAAATCAAATCAAATTTTATTTGTCACATACACATGGTTAGCAGATGTTAATGCGAGTGTAGCGAAATGCTTGTCCCTGGTCCTATCACACTTAGAGTACTGTCCAGTTATATAGTCAATCCCTGGTCCTATCACACTTAGAGTACTGTCCAGTTATATAGTCAATCCCTGGTCCTATCACACTTAGAGTACTGTCCAGTTATATAGTCTATCCCTGGTCCTATCACACTTAGAGTACTGTCCAGTTATATAGTCAATCCCTGGTCCTATCACACTTAGAGTACTGTCCAGTTATATAGTCAATCCCTGGTCCTATCACACTTAGAGTACTGTCCAGTTATATAGTCAATCCCTGGTCCTATCACACTTAGAGTACTGTCCAGTTATATAGTCAATCCCTGGTCCTATCACACTTAGAGTACTGTCCAGTTATATGGTCAATCCCTGGTCCTATCACACTTAGAGTACTGTCCAGTTATATAGTCAATCCCTGGTCCTATCACACTTAGAGTACTGTCCAGTTATATAGTCAATCCCTGGTCCTATCACACTTAGAGTACTGTCCAGTTATATAGTCAATCCCTGGTCCTATCACACTTAGAGTACTGTCCAGTTATATAGTAATCTGCAGCAAAGAAAGATATTTAAAAAAAGCTCAAAACAGGGCAGTCAGATTATCTCTTCATTGCTCTAACCGTATGAATATTATCCAAATGCATCAAAATCTCTCATGGCTTCACGTTGAAAACAAATGACTATCCAGTCTTCTGATTTTCTTTAGGGATGTTATATCTTTCAAAAACCCACAGTATTTTTCAGGCCAGTTAGTTCATACTAGCAACACGCATAACCACCAAACCAGACAGGTAAATTCAGGGCATCTAAGACAACCCAAGACAAGGACAAATCGCCTTAAATCTACAGTTTTATATAGAGTCATAGCTGAATGGAACTCTTTACCAATCCATACTTCTCAGGAAAAAAGTAAATCCACCTTCAAGAAAAAAATAAAAGCGCATCTAATGTGACCATATGACTGGACAGGAAATAGAACGCATCAACTGAATGTTAAATGTGTTTCCTGTCAGGTATTTTAATTGTCTGTATTGTCTATTTGTTAAATGTTTGTAGAGTCTTAATTTGTAATTGTTTGTAATGTCTTATTAATTAGTGTTGGACTCCAGGAAGATAAGCTAACGTTACGGCGTTAGCTAATAGGGATCCTAATAAAAATGCACAAATTCCTCTCAGGCTGTTGGCCTGGGGTAGAATCAGATTGGGTTAGTAATGGAATAATGTGGTGGGTTTTAATGAGTATAGGGTTAGTTGGTAGGGTAATAAAACATATGCTTATTTATTTTTCTAACGGGGATCCTAATAAATACCCAATACCATCCAGAGACGGTCATGCGGTTATCTCAACCTTTATCACTGTGTTGTATTATGATACATTGTAATACTTCATATTCTACCATAAACAATATTCCCAACTCGTGGACTAAATGAAGACAGATACATACTCATGGCTGGATATCAAACTTGCTGATGTTATCTAGCTATCTCTACCTTAATTTAGGCATACTACAGTAGTGATCTCTGCACTGCAACGGATCTCTACACTGAAGCTTTGCGGATCTTTTTCCTAGTGGTATGAGATGTCCCTCCTCCTCGCCGTAGTGACGGTTCAGAAACTCTGTGGTGACGCGTTGTTTTATGTTTCACATGGAAAATGGCGGCTTGCAGCCCAAATCGCGCTCCGGATAGGGTAGAGGTAGGACAACTTACCGAAGCCGAACGGGAGAATGATCCCTGGGCAGCACTCGGGCCAGTCGTGAAGAGGGATCCGGTGATAAAGCTACTGAGTCCGGTCAGCGGCCTGGAGCCGCTCACGTGGTCTGAGGACCACCGAATCTCGGCCTCTAGCACAAGTGGTATTTCTTTGATGGAGGTAGTGTGCGATGTTCACGGCAATAAGCAAGACTTGGTGTTGCACCGGACCTCCATTCCCGTGCCGGACCAAGTCTGTGAACTGAAGGTGAATCTTTCACACATGTAGCTAGCTAGCAAGCTTGCCTTTGCGTTCATTCCATACCTCAAAACCGTGCATTTCCAAAATAGAAGTTGTGAAGTTGTTTTTACCTGTCTCATAGGAGGGGCTCCAGCTGAGTTCATTCACAGGGGTAGAGGACTGAACTCCACTCCTTGGTGAATGACGTTTCTGATGACTTCACCAACGGAGTGGAGCAGAGACCAGGCTTTGTGGAATCTATCTCCTAAAAGGCGTGCAACTTTCACTGGGGATGGGGACATTTCCCCTCCACATTCTGAAATTGCATTTGACCCCCCCAGTTTTATCATTGGAATGTGATTCAAAATGTGGTCGGGTAGGGCTATTTCGGAGTGTATATCCAACTGTATCATTTAAAAAATATATAATCCCCCCCCCCCCACACACTTCTAAAACCATTTGCCCAAGGTCAATACTTTAGAAAATGTAAATGATGAAATGCCTACCTTGTGCCCATGTTTGTCCTCTGTAGTTGACTGCTTTTCTTTGTTTGCTGAAATCCATACTTTTTCAATAGATGTTAGTCAAATACAACCTCTGTGAGGACTACGGTTTCAGTTCAGGAAAAGATGGAGGAAGTGGATGCTGAGTTGGAATCAAGCAGCGCGTTGAGCAAAGTTGGTGAAGACAAATGTTCTGAAGGGACAACAGTAGTATTGAAAACTGGAACAAAAAAGGACATAGTCTAAAATTGGAGTGGAGGATAAGTGTATGAATGACAATGAATCGCTTCTTGTTGGGATGCGTTTGTTGAGTAAGACTGCATATGTGGGGAAACCCGGTTTGAGGTGTCAAATGGTGAAGTATGCGCTGGGGAAAGTGGAGTCTGTCAAAGTGACCAGGAGTGGTCTTATTTTTGATTAATTATATTTCTGAAGAACAGAGGAAGATTGCAATGAGCCTCAATATAATCCGAGCAACAGAAGTTTTGTGTTTTGAACTTCGGAGTAGAGCGCCCATCAATGGAGTAATCTCAGGGGTGACAACGGATGTTCGGGTTGAATACCTGAAGAGAATTCCCAGTGTGGTTGCCTGCCGTCTGACCCTGATGGGTGAATGGAGAAAAATAAGAAAGTCTTTCGGTCCTGTTGTTTTTTGATAAAGAGCAAATGCCTACACATGTGAAGCTTGGTTATGCTCCCGATTGGCGCAGCAGTCTAAGGCACTGCATCTCAGTGTTGGAGGTGTCACTACAGACCCTGTTTTGACTCCAGGCTGTATCACAACCGGTCGTGATTTGGAGTCCCATAGGGCGGCGCACAATTGGCCCAGCATCGTTAAGGTTTGGCCGGGGTAGGCCGTCATTGTAAATAAGAATTTGTTCTTAACTGACTTGCCTAGTTAAATAAAACATTTAAATGTAAAAGCTTTCGTCCCCAAACCATTGTTGTAAGAATTGTAAAGGATTTGGCCATGTTTCAAGTGTGTGCAGATGGACAGAGTACCGTATACTGAAAAACGGTGTGTAGAAGGATGACTGTGTTGCAATTGTGGTGGGGATCATGATCCTGAGTTCCAGGAGTGCCCTGTAAGGGTGAAGGAGATTGAGTTGGCAAAAGTTAGAGCGGCCAATCGAATCTCCTATGCGGAGGCAATTTAAAAGAATTGAGAAAACAAGTGATGCTTGCGAAGAGATGGTAGACGCACCACCACAGCCTGTTGTAAATGTTTGCTGCCAGTCAAAAGGATACCCTGTTTGTTAAAAAGGTGGATTTTGTGGTGTTCATGGACAAACTTGTAAACTGTACGGCACAAGTCTAAAAGAAGTCTAAGAAACTAGACATTATTGTGGCTGCGGCATAAAAGCTTTTGGGACTTAAGGATTTTACATCTTCAGACTTGCAAGGGGTACTGGTGCCGGATGACCCACCCTCCCAGTTTCCCCTTGAGCCTGTGTAGGGATCAGATCTGTTTTTTAACAGGAACGTTGTTTGATTTAGTTTATTAAAATATATTATATATAATTTGGAAAATCCTGTAGGTGGTGGGATGTACATTAAATAGTGTGATCGTCAAAATATCAAACAAATAAAGGCACAAACACAGACGACACACATGCAAATCGATGTAGTCTGAGCTAGATTCCACAAAGCCCTAGTCTCTTCTCCACTCCATTCGTGGAGTCAATAGAAACTTCCTTCACTTCAGTGGAGTTTAGTCCTCTATCACAGGGGCAGAGTCAGAATATACACACTACATATACAAAAGTATGTGGACACCCCTTCAAATTAGTGGATTTTGCAATTTCAGTCACACCAGTTGCTGACAGGTGTATAAAATTAAACACGCAGCCATGCAATCTCCATAGACAAACATTGGCAGTAGAATGGCCTTACTGAAGAGCTCAGTGACTTTCAACGTGGCACCGTCATAGGATGTCACCTTTCCGTAGTTTTTTTACAAATCATTTCGTCAAATTTCTGCCCGGCTAGAACTGTCAACTGTAAGTGCTGTTATTGTGAAGTGGAAACATCTTGGAGCAACACCCTCTCAGCCGCGAAGTGGTAGGCCACACAAGCTCACCGAACGAGACTGCCGAGTACTGAAGCATGTAGTGCGTAAAAATAGTTTGTCATCGGTTGCAAAACTCATTACCGAGTTCCAAACTGCATCCGGAAGCAACGTCGGCACAAGAACTGTCAGGAGCTTCATGTAATGGGTTTCCATGGCCGAGCAATGCCAAGTGTCGGCTGGAGTGGTGTAAAGCTCACCGCCATTGGACTCTGAAGCAGTAGAAACGCGTTCTCTGTAGTGATGAATCACTCTTCACCATCTGGCAGTCTGGGTTTGGCGGATGCCAGGAGAACGCTACCTGCCCAACTGCATAGTGCCAACTGTCAAGTTTGGTGGAGGAGGAATAATGGTCTTGGGCTGTTTTTCATGGTTCGGGCTAGGCCCCTTAGTTCCAGTGAAGGGAAATCTTAACGCTACAGCATGGAATGACATTCTAGACGATTCTGTGCTTCCAACTTTGTGGCACCAGTTGGGGAAGGCCCTTTCCTGTTTCAGCATGACAATGCCCCCATGCACAAAGTGAGGTCCATACAGAAGCTGTTATAGCAGCAAAGGGGACCAACTCCATATTAATGCCAATGATTTTGGAATGAGATATTTGACGAGCAGGTGTCCACATACACTACATGACCAAAAGTATCTAGCATCTGCCTGATGTGTTTACTTTTTGACTGATGCCTGCAATTAACAATTTATCCCATTGCCAAACATACTATATATTGGACAGGCTAGCAATCTAGGTTGATGTTGATGCAAAAAGTTTTGGATTTTAGATATTATCTAGAAGTTGCTTTTATTTTCTCCCCAGCAAATGAGATGACTTATGACTAACATTTGTTTGTCCACCAGGTAGGTCCAGCAGAAGAGCTGTTGAGGGCCAAAGACAAGTTCTCCAGCTCCAGTGACCCTGCGATGAGCCAGTCCTTCATGCTGGACAGAGTGCTCAACCCCACCGTGGGCGTCCACAAGGGCATCCTGTACACCAGCTGGTCCCCCCTGGGCTGTGACGCCAATGGCCGGTGCCTCCTAGCCTCCCTCACCCTGGACCACCGGCTGACCATCCACAGCAGCACCAAGCGTCTACAGTGGACTGTTGTGGCTGACCTGACCCAGCTGTACGGAGAGAGCCTGGAGAGCAGAGGCTACTCCGTGCCGGGTGGGCAGCCCTCCAAGGCTAACCTCCTGGACCTGGCTGAGCTTCAGAGGCGCTACCGCATGCAGACCCCTGTACGGATGGAGTGGTCCAGTGTGTGCACCACGCAGCACGTCCAGACCAACAACGAGTGTAAAGATGTGGGAACGGTGCTGCTGGCCGTGCTGATGGAGAACGGAGACCTGGTGGTGTGGCAGTTTTGCCTGCCCATTCTGGGGAAGGACTCTGTGTTGTCCTGTAACACCATCCAGTCTGGGGTGTTGTCCCCTAGCGTGCTGGCTTGGTGGGAGTACGAGCACAGCGGGCGCAAGATGAGCGGCCTGATCGTGGGCAGCAAGTTAGGGCCCGTCAAGATCCTACCCGTCAACTTGAAGGCGGTGAAGGGCTACTTCACCCTGCGCCAGCCAGTGGTCCTCTGGCAGGAGTCAGACCAGATCCCTGTACACAACATCAAGTGTATCTCCCTGTTCCACCCCAAACAGAACTGTAACTGTAGCCTGGTGGTGGCGGCCAGGGGCTCCTACCTCTTCTGGTGCCTGCTGCTCATCTCCAAGGCGGGCCTCAACGTGCACAACTCACACGTCACGGGCCTGCACTCCACCCCCATCGTCTCCATGACAGCCAGCCGCCAGGGCAGCTCCATCTACACCTGTTCCATGGACGGGACTGTCAAGAAGCTCACGCCCATCTTTACCGATATGGCCGTGGCCTTTAAGCAGGAGGAGATCGTGCTGCCAGAGGGTTTGGCAGGTCGGAGGATACACGGCATCGCGGTCAGCCCCCACGGGGCGTACCTGGCCCTGGTCAGTACTGAGGGGATGACAAACGGTCAGCACCCGGTCTCTAGGCCCTACCAGGTCCAGTTTGTGACCCTGAAAACACCCAATGACGCGGCGGCAGAGTTGCTGGAGTCCCCGGTCCAGAGCCTGTTCAAACAGACTGACCTGCTGGACCTGGTGCGCTGGAGGGTGCTGAGGGACAAACGCATCCCGGCCCTGCTGCAGGAGGAGTTGGACGACAAGGTACACAACACAGGCTCCCCCTACTTGTGGAGGTTAAAACTCTTCCTGGTGCGCGTGCTCTATCAGTCCCTGCAGAAGGCCCCTGTGGAGGCACGTTGGCGCCCCACACACGAGGATTCCAAGGTGTTTGTGAAGGATGAGGAGGGGGGCGTCGTGGGAGAGGGTGGAGGAGGGGAAGAGGAGGTGGTGTCGAAGCTGCAGGACCCAGAGGCCCGGGCGTTGGAGGAGCAGACGGGGGAGGTGATAGCTTGGATCGAGGCGGTGGAGGCCCACCTGACCAGGGAGCACATGAAGAGGGTTCTGGGGGAGGTGTACCTTCACACCTGGATCACTGAGAACACCAGCATCCCCACGCGTGGTGTCTGTGATTTCCTCACCAGCGACCCCACGTATGAGGACAGGGCTGCCCAGGTTAGCTCTTCAGTTGTCCTATTCCAGAGCTATAAGCCTGAGCAATAGACGACTGTTTGAACATTTGCTGTACCCTGTTGTTGTGCATGATTCAACACGTCTTGCTCTCTGCACCCTCAGGTCCTGATAGGTCACATCCAGAAGAAGATGAACAAGCAGACATTCCCTGAGTACTGTAGTCTGTGTAAGGAGGTGCTGCCTTTCACAGACCGCAAGCAGGCTGTCTGCTCCAACGGACATATGTGGCTCAGGTAATTGCCATCAACCCTTTCTTCAATATTTCAATCACCTGATTCCTGTCATCTAAATCCAGGGTTTCTAATTCTTAGACATTCCATATTATTTTCATAATTGATAATTAGTCATTAGTCAATTGCATTTACTGATGAATGCCACCGTATCACATTTTCTGAGATTTCCTCGGTATAAACTAGGGCGCATAAGCCTGAATTCTGAACAATACTAAGCAGAAGGAGAAGTCTCCAAAGGTCCACAGACACTGGGCTGACACTGACGAGTGACTCCACACACAGCAGCTAAATGCTTTTTTTTGACTTTGTTTATTATCTCAGAACCACCTTTTGATATGCTCCTGTCCTCCTCTATCCCACCATACCACTCAGTAGTTGGATGGGATATGCTGCCCCTGGTGGACAGTTTGGGACAGTCTGCAGCCTCTATGTCCCACAGCACATTTCAATAGTCTAAAGTGGTTTCCTCTCCCCATCTCCTAGGGATGTGTTGAGTAAGGATGTCAGCCAGGAATTTGCGTTCACCTATTCTGTTTTTTTTTCCCTCCCAGTCATTGCAAATGAAGTGAAGGAGACAAGGAGAGGAAACCACTATTGAGATATCCCTCCTACAGTGTTAGTGCTCATCTGAAGTATGCCCGTTTCTTTTAGGTGTGTGTTGTCCTACCAGGCGTGCCAGACACTCGCGTACAGACGCTGCCTGCTGCAGGATAGCATCGCCAGACTGCCAGTGCCTGAGGGTAAGCCGCTAGTCACTTTCCATCTCTCTACCTCTCTGACACTCACTCCGTCCTCCTCTTTCTCTCTCCAGGGCAGGTATTAACTGGCAGCTCACTCTCATCCTGCTCTCTGATCAGCATATCTTCTTATTCAGCGTTGACACAATATAAGAAAGTACTTGAGAATGTACGTACATTTTTCTCAGGCTTAGTTTTTACTAGTTGTCAGACTGTCAGCATATATGATTTTAAATAAGCCTAACATTGCTGAGTGACCAAGCAGGTGATTGAACAGATGAATCTGATAAAATACTCGATGTTAGCTTCATTATTTAGTGTGCCCCCTCCCCTGTGTCCCTCCACCCTCCTCACTGCAGACCCAGACTGGATCAAGAGGATACTGCAGGGTCCTTGTACATTCTGCGACTCCCCCCTCCTCTAGGACTATAGGACAGGCTTGTGGAGAGCCGGGGTTACATTGCCTGCAACACTTGTGCGCCTGCTTGGACTAGATGGACAATTTTCTTTATTTTTACTTGTTACTTATTGCCAAGCATTATTTATATGTTTAAATGAATTATACCACAACCTTTTAATTCAAAAAAATAAAGGTTTTGAATATACATTTGAAACTCCACTGATATGAATATGGTTTATTAAGAGAGAAAGTTGAGTGTGTGGAGATGGATCTAACCTTTTCTCTGAGTTCACAGACCCATAAGTTGACCTCCTTATTTTCCTCATTTTTTACTACATTTCCAAACACGTGTGTTCTGTTAGGCAAAAACAGGGGGGCGCGGCCTTGGTGTGTCAGCCTTATTTTAGGTCTACTTCTGCCATTAGAGAGCAACACATACATATCCTCACTGACTGAGGGGAAACAATCTAAATGTATGTTATTTTAATTGGCAGTGTAAAGCAATTTCCATGCTGCATGTGGGAGAAAAAAATGACTCTTAGATGAGGACTTCCGATATTGTAGACGGAGAGAAAGAGAGAGGAGTGTGAGGTAGGAAGAAGAGGGATAGAAAGTGTTTAAATTCTGAAGCTGTCTCTCCCATGGGGGCTGATTGTAAATGAGATTCCACAGTAATGAGGAACAGAGCCGGGCGGCAGGCAGATGTGATGCTCGTTCTAATCAGAGGGGGGGTTAAGAGTGCATATTGTTAAATACAATTAACCCTGTTTTACTTTGGGAAGGATGCGTACTTGATGTGCTCTCCCCGCCGCCCCCCTCCCACTCCTTCCCCATATCTCGGAAACATGGAGGTCAGTGGCCAGTGATCAAAGATGGAGTTGGACCTAGTAGACTGGGCTAGTAACAGCACTGCTCTCCATCTTGTCGTCTCATCCCTTACATCCCCATGCACAGCCCTGGCCAGGCAGAGGGGTGAGGTTCCACCCTCCCTCTGGTGTCACTGGAGATGATAGGCTGCCCTGGGGCTAGCCCTGCGTGAGGAAGCTGCCCGGCTCGCAGCTCTCAACACTTGATGAGAGAGCCAGAGTTTTACCCAGAATCCTCAGCCCATTGTCATCAGTAGACATGTTCAGAGATTAGTAGTTGAGTAAATTTGGATAATTTGCCTGTTTTCTGTGGTCGATATGGCGGTAGTATGTGACACCACAGTATTTTGACGATCCACACTGAAAATACGTCTTCAGGTTTTGAATCATTCATTAGAAACTAGCACTTTGCGAATGATTACCATTCAATATTCTCTCGTTCAAAATGACCAGTCTTTTTCTTAGACCAACTCTGTAGTGTTATACGGAGCATAAAAGTTTTCATAGACAAACTTGCATTATAAGGAGCATACAGGTTTTTCCATCATGTGATTGGCTCCCAGTAAGTGTCTTGTTTGTCAAGGGGAAGTGTTTCTTCAGGTGAGAATGTTCTTGTCATTGATAGGTGGAGACCAGTGCTGTTAGAGGTTAGCTGTGTTTGTTTGAACAACCTCCTACTTTAATAGAACAATCTGTCAAAGAGCATTTCCACCAGTAATTACCGTCTCCCCTCCCTTTCTTCCTCTGTCTTAGCTCTCACAAGACTTCAAAAGGAGGATTCTTCTCTCTGCATACAATATTTATAGCCTTCATGTCAACGGTTGGATCGCGTAAAACCTTCAAAACACCTTTTCACGCTTTTATTTAATATGCTTTTCCTTTTTTTGTTTATCTAGTTAGAATTTGATATGTCCTATGCTCTTATGTATACAGAACTCAGTGGAGGCTGGTGGGAGGAGCTATAGGAGGATAGGCTCATTGTAATGGAATAAATGGAGCGGTATCAAACATATAGAAACCTCGTATTTGACTCTGTTCCTTTCATTCCATTCCAGCCATTACAACGAGCCTATCATCCTATAGCTCCTCCCATTAGCCTCTGATACAGATGCATTTTGCAGAACCCAAATATCTCTCCATCCATTTACACTGCAGCTGCTTCATTACACTGGAAAGTCTTATGGGATCATCTGTTTGTGTTTTTTTGTGTTCATGTTGACTTCTTACCTCTGTCTCACCTGGACTACCCAATCGTCTGTCCTATTTGGCAATCTCATGTCAACTAACAGAGTGCTGTAAAGCCAGAGATGCTGATCCCTATAGTACCCAAATATGACAGCACTCACACCTCCCTTATCAAGTGCTGTAAATCCTTTTTGTCCTTGTCACTGTGCTGTTTCACAACTTTCATGTCTATTGTATTTCATTGGGTCATCAGGACTTTTCCATGACCCTGATCTGTAACCAAGAGTTCATTGGATGATATTTTCCTGATGTGTAAATAAACTTTTTTAAGTCTTTGTACATTTTTGAGTATTTTTCTATTGAATTAGTCTAATATGGAAAAGTGAATCTTCCATAGTCATTTTATTACCCTAAACCATGTTTGTTTACGTAGGTAACAGACAGTTCCCTAACGCTGAGATAAACACGACTGTCTGCAATGTTTGTTTACGTAGGTAACAGACAGTTCCCTAACGCTGAGATAAACACGACTGTCTGCAATGTTTGTTTACGTAGGTAACAGACAGTTCCCTAACGCTGAGATAAACACGACTGTCTGCAATGTTTGTTTACGTAGGTAACAGACAGTTCCCTAACTGAGATAAACACGACTGTCTGCAATGTTTGTTTACGTAGGTAACAGACAGTTCCCTAACGCTGAGATAAACACGACTGTCTGCAATGTTTGTTTACGTAGGTAACAGACAGTTCCCTAACTGAGATAAACACGACTGTCTGCAATGTTTGTTTACGTAGGTAACAGACAGTTCCCTAACGCTGAGATAAACACGACTGTCTGCAATGTTTGTTTACGTAGGTAACAGACAGTTCCCTAACTGAGATAAACACGACTGTCTGCAATGTTTGTTTACGTAGGTAACAGACAGTTCCCTAACTGAGATAAACACGACTGTCTGCAATGTTTGTTTACGTAGGTAACAGACAGTTCCCTAACTGAGATAAACACGACTGTCTGCAATGTTTGTTTACGTAGGTAACAGACAGTTCCCTAACTGAGATAAACACGACTGTCTGCAATGTTTGTTTACGTAGGTAACAGACAGTTCCCTAACTGAGATAAACACGACTGTCTGCAATGTTTGTTTACGTAGGTAACAGACAGTTCCCTAACTGAGATAAACACGACTGTCTGCAATGTTTGTTTACGTAGGTAACAGACAGTTCCCTAACTGAGATAAACACGACTGTCTGCAATGTTTGTTTACGTAGGTAACAGACAGTTCCCTAACTGAGATAAACACGACTGTCTGCAATGTTTGTTTACGTAGGTAACAGACAGTTCCCTAACTGAGATAAACACGACTGTCTGCAATGTTTGTTTACGTAGGTAACAGACAGTTCCCTAACTGAGATAAACACGACTGTCTGCAATGTTTGTTTACGTAGGTAACAGACAGTTCCCTAACTGAGATAAACACGACTGTCTGCAATGTTTGTTTACGTAGGTAACAGACAGTTCCCTAACGCTGAGATAAACACGACTGTCTGCAATGTTTGTTTACGTAGGTAACAGACAGTTCCCTAACTGAGATAAACACGACTGTCTGCAATGTTTGTTTACGTAGGTAACAGACAGTTCCCTAACTGAGATAAACACGACTGTCTGCAATGTTTGTTTACGTAGGTAACAGACAGTTCCCTAACGCTGAGATAAACACGACTGTCTGCAATGTTTGTTTAGATAAAGACAGTTCCCTAACGCTGAGATAAACACGACTGTCTGCAATGTTTGTTTACGTAGGTAACAGACAGTTCCCTAACGCTGAGATAAACACGACTGTCTGCAATGTTTGTTTACGTAGGTAACAGACAGTTCCCTAACGCTGAGATAAACACGACTGTCTGCAATGTTTGTTTACGTAGGTAACAGTTCCCTAACGCTGAGATAAACACGACTGTCTGCAATGTTTGTTTACGTAGGTAACAGACAGTTCCCTAACTCTGAGATAAACACGACTGTCTGCAATGTTTGTTTACGTAGGTAACAGACAGTTCCCTAACGCTGAGATAAACACGACTGTCTGCAATGTTTGTTTACGTAGGTAACAGACAGTTCCCTAACGCTGAGATAAACACGACTGTCTGCAATGTTTGTTTACGTAGGTAACAGACAGTTCCCTAACGCTGAGATAAACACGACTGTCTGCAATGTTTGTTTACGTAGGTAACAGACAGTTCCCTAACGCTGAGATAAACACGACTGTCTGCAATGTTTGTTTACGTAGGTAACAGACAGTTCCCTAACTCTTGAGATAAACACGACTGTCTGCAATGTTTGTTTACGTAGGTAACAGACAGTTCCCTAACGCTGAGATAAACACGACTGTCTGCAATGTTTGCACCCCAAAAATAAACACACAAGAAACATTAGGGAGAACAAATGGTTTTTCTGAAGTCACTTCACTCCGCTCACAACTCCCGAGATAATACTTTTCTCTCCTCAGTTTTTAAACTACTCCAAACTGAGGCACATCCTCTAACTAACTTGTTCCTGCTAATGAAGTGAGTCTGGGGGGTTTGTTTTAAAGCAGACTTAACATGGTCCTTTAACGTGTAGACTCCTCCTCTCTGTCCCCAGAGGGGCCGGGGCACTGACCCGAGACCAGTGGTGGGGCTGTGTGAAGAGGAGGAGGGGGACATGTCCATCATTAGAGACGCTGCTTGTTCTTGAGCATGGGGCCGCTGGAGTGGAACTAATAATGAGAAGTAGCAGTACAAAGGGCATGAGCAGGGAGGCTTGTGTTTTACTGCTACATTAATTAAGCTCATTCTCAACATGGTGTCGGCCAGTCTCAGCCAGAGTTAAATAAGTCTGAGGGGGTGTGTCAAATCCAATTTTATTTGTAAATATGCTTCGTAAACAACAGGTGTAGACTAACAGTGAAATGCTTATTTACAGACCCTTCCCGACAATGCAGAGAGAAAGAATAGAGAAATAATAGAAAAGTAATAATAAACACACAATGCGTAACAATAACTTGGCTATATACACAGGGTACCAGTACCGAGTCGATGTGCAGGGGTACAAGGTAATTGAGGTAGATATGTACATATAACTAGGAATAAAGTGACTAGGCAACAGGATAGATAGTAAATAGTAGCAGCAGTTTATGTGATGAGTCCCCCTATTGTTAACTATTTAACTAACTTTAGCAGTCTTATCGCTTGGGGGTAGAAGCTGTTCAGGGTCCTGTTGGTTCTAAACCTGTTGCATTGGTACCACTTGTCGTGTGGTAGCAGAGAGAACAGTCTATGACTTGGGTGGCTGAAGTCTGACCACTCACCACCACTGAGTATGCGTCCTGGTAATCCGCCTGGCCATGCAACCTTGTGAACGTTAACCTGTTTAAAGCTCTTACTCACATCAGCTACGGAGAGCATGATCACGCAGTCCGGAACAGCTGGTGCTCTCATGCATGGTTCAGTGTTGCTTGCCTCAAAGCGAGCATAGAAGGCATTTAGCTCTTCTGGTAGGTTCACGTCATTGGGCAGCTCTGTGTGTTTTCATGTTGGCTCCACTTAGCGACCAGAATGTCCTTCTAGCTAAAATGATTTGTATGATATGGAGTTGATGTGAATGGTGGAGTCATTGGTCAGTGAGTCCTTTCCTGGATCAGTCCAGATGAGTCAGAGGTCAAGTGAAAAGAGAAGTCTAACTTATACCTGGCTTTATTCAGCTTGTTTCTTCTTTGTGTGAGACACATAGTACATGTGTTGTAGTTGTAAATCTTGACACTCTCCTTTTTAGGATGTCTCTACCCATCAGTTATGACACCACTGAGGTGGCAGCTTTCGATAATAGTGTCAGTGTTGAGTTACAGCTAAGAGAGATTGCCTTCAGGTGTCTGACTGGATCCAGAATCGTACCAAGGATACTTTCCTCTCCTTTTGACGGCTGAAGGGCTCATTGTGCCTTTTTATATTCCCACATTTCAACAGGAAGAGGAATGGAAATGGCTCATTTGAGAGATTTCTTTAATATCAGTCTTTCAGAGATCAGAGCGTGTCATATTCATCCACCTCATACCTCATGTAAAAGTCCCTTAAACAGTATTATGGAATATCATAATGGCTGCTTCCCATGACTTTATCTGACAAGGGAAACTTAGTCACCGTCTTTGCTAAACAGACTTCTACAGCAATTGTCAGTGTTAGCGAATTAAGTGTCTTTTTATCATGCAAGTAAATACAACGAGACACAACGATGTCTATTATATCTCTCACATAGGCCTTTATCACAGGTTGAGGAGTTCTCTTCGCCATAGTAATGATACTGTAGTAGCTCTGGACTGATAATCAATCAACAAAGGAGATAAGGCATTGGCTTACTCTTGTTCTGGTTATAAATGAGTTTGTTAGCAGTGTAAATAATCCTGAGTGTGTGTGTTTAAGTGTCTGAGGATGTATGAGATTATTTTGGGGATTGGTTATGCAGAAATTATAATGAGTATTTTTTATTTATTTATTGTAAGAAATACCGGTAATAACTACTGTGCGAAACTGTTAAAATGAATATTTATGTTTTTTTATATGAAATATTCATTACGTTGGTATAAAAAGAACAAGGACCAAGACTAGGGAGCGAGGTTGTGTGTGTGTGTGTGTGTGTGTTTGTGTGTGTGTGTGTGTGTGTGTGTGTGTGTGTGTGTGTGTGTGTGTGTGTGTGTGTGTGTGTGTGTGTGTTTTTAAAGGGGAGGTAGGCCCACATCGCTTATCGTGCAGAGAGCTACTGACAAAACCCTTGGATTGAATATCTGACATCTATTAACAAAAGCAGCAGCAATAGCATCTTCCTTCCTGTTTTTTCAACCATCCCTCCCTCACTCCCTCCTCCTCTGCCTGAGGTGATACGAGTCTCTGTTCACCCGATCTCCACATCTCTCGCATTCTTTCTCTCATCCCTACCTTTCTCAATCTCTTCATCACTTCCCCTTCATTCCATCTACCCAAATTAAGAAATTAATGAGGGATAGGTTCTTTACCAACTGCCCCTGCAATGTTTACCACTGATGAAATTATAATGAAGGTCCTGCTGTATTATTTATAAGCCAATTAGGGGAAGTGTTACTTGATTTGATGGGGAGACGACACAGAGTACATTTATCTAATAGAGAGAAAGAGATAGAGGAGCAGAGGGAGAGAGAGAGAGAGAGAGAGAAGGGACAGCTGAGGCTGATGATTCAGTACGATGCTCTAGGATTACGTGGCTAATTGCCCTGCTTTATCTGTCTGTCACGGATAGCCATGCATTTTTCAGCGTTCCCAAACACTTTGATTGTTTGCACTCATGTTGGGTCTGTAACAAGTAGAGCAGAGGCCAGAGTGGAGTGTAGTTAAAAACTGGCAGCAGGGGAGCTGTGAAGGGGCATGGGGCAAGCATGGGGGCTATACAAAACTCTAATTGTGACAGGTGCAGGGGAAGTTTTGACAGGGAGGAAAGGGGACAAATGTATGAGAAACATACTTCAGCTTAACCATGTGGAAAATACGCAGCTGTCATTACTAGTTTTAATTACATAAACTTACTGAATTACAGCAACCATGGAAGGAAGACCATGAATTTTGTGC
Source organism: Oncorhynchus tshawytscha (assembly GCF_018296145.1). NCBI lineage: Eukaryota > Metazoa > Chordata > Actinopteri > Salmoniformes > Salmonidae > Oncorhynchus > Oncorhynchus tshawytscha. The sequence goes on along the minus strand of NC_056461.1, from coordinate 26,164,992 downwards.
AGATTTTGAGAAACAAAACACATTGTCAAATGGTCTTTTTGAATGTAGTATAGACACTTGATGCCAAGTTGGCATCAGAAAATTAGGCCTACATGTTGAACAAAAGTGTTGCCTCAAAACTCTAGACATGGACATATAATGTATTTTATCAAAATATTTTCTCTCGTTGGCTTCCACGTGGACATCAATAGTTGAGTATTTTTAATATGGTACAAGACAAAGAGTTTCTGAAACATCAATTCCAACAACTCCATGCCATAATAGATTTTTCTGAAAGTATTTGTAAATGTGTGCCACCCACCAGCAGCGGCCCCCTACTGTAACTTTGTAGTGAGCTAACAGCATTCTAGCATTCTGCTGGAGCCCCGGAGGACAACTCTGAGGAGTTTCTCTCTCTCTGGTCGATCAGCTTTTTGAAAGTCGATCAGACACTTATGCAAAGGATGGGAAAATGGAGCAAAGGCATGGTTAATTATCTGATGAGAGAAGTGTATCTGAACGGTTTCTTTTCCTCTCCTATTTTATACTACAGGATCACATGGCACCTCTTTACATAACAAAAGAGCTGCCTGGCTCACCTGCTTCAGATAAGCTACATCCTGATCCACACACACACACACACACACACACACACACACACACACACACAAGAGGTGTGTGTGTGTGAGAGAGAGAGGCTGTCTTAATTAAATAGGAAATCTACATCTGTATTCTAAACAATAACTATATGGTTCCTGTACAATAGCTAACAGTATCTCAATCTAATATCAAAACTGCTTTGTATGGAAAGGGCACAGCGCAGGCACAGCGCAGGCACAAGTAAACTAAGACCCGGCTGTTGGGTCATACCAATACATTGATACAGTAGCTTCTCCAGATAAAACAGTCTAATTCATTCACAATTAAAAGTATTAGTGGAGGCTTTGTGTGGTGATTTATTAACCGGCTGGCACAGGCCAGGTTACCTCCTTTAGGGAATGATGGGTAAGAGGATCCATCCTATGTGCCAAGCCCTCTTTGGCCTTCAATCCTACATATAGGACTGTGGTTTCTCCATTAGAACAACTGGCTGGCTCGAAAATGGCATCCTATTCCCTATATAGTGCCCTACTTTAGACCAGAGGCCTATGGCCACTATGGTGCACTCTATTAGGGAATAGGATGCCAGTTCAGACACAGCCCTAGTTCAGGGCCTTACACAAGGGCACACACACACACACCTCGTCACCATGCCCACTTATTTATCCCTCCTAAAGCCCATGTAACGGAATAGCTGTTAATTAATATAGCTGTCAGGGAAATTATTGCCGGAGGTCAGACCAACGTCCTCCCTTTCCATCAGTAACATAATCGGAGTCTTGTTTTCACGCCAGGCCTCAGGCTCAATTAAGAGAATGCTATGCAAACGAGGTCTCCCGCCATTAGCCTCATCACTGAGGGGCCCTTAATGGCATAATTGGGGCAGTCCAAAGGACAATTACAATGGCACCGCCCAGCGCCTATGAGATCACCCATCATTTCTAAATATGGCTCCTGAGTCATGAGTCGTGACTGGAGGGTGAGGAGTCATGGCAGGGAATCGACCCCGATGGTTGTCTGCCACACCTCAACCAGCTGGGGAGCAAGGACTGTGTTGCTCGGTGGAGGTAGGACAAATAGTCCTACTGTATCCAGTGGACTAGGGATACAGATTGGACTAGGGATACAGAAGGTGAAAATAGTTTAATTATGTCTAACCTGAACAGCGCATCATTTTTTCTATCAATAAATAAGTGCATCCTTTGTAAGCTTACATTCACAGAGAGGATAGCAGGTCAATCCGGTGAATGAATATGAGCACTGTCTGGACATGAAATATGAGTTAGTACACAACAATATTCCACGATCAGGCTGCAAGATGCTCATTCTATTTGCTCAAGCCAAACGAAAAAGGAGAAATCACCATCTCTGCATCACTGAGAACTCTTGTCAGTTCTCACCTCCACTTTCCTATCTGACACAGACTACGACCACCTAGCTAGCAGAGGCTAAGCTGAGGAGCAGCAGCTCCATCTTGACCCTGGCTTAATGATTCTTCTGATATACATTGAGGCCTCATTCCACAACATAGCACAGCTTTGCAGATGAATGCCTCTGAACCTCCCTCCTACTTCCCTTCTTGGGAATTTTAAGAGTCAAGCCCCTCTAAATCTCGCTGTATCTACTTTGAAAAATCAATACCATAAATATCCTGTGTGTCCCTCTCTCCTACGCTGCCCGACCCAGCACACACCCAGGTCACCGGAGCAGAGAATTTCACCCTCACCTCGGGCTATGTTTAAAATAATCCCTGTTTTTTGGCTTTAAATGGTCAAGGATCTCAGGTGTAGCTTTTTAAACCGGGAAGGGAGAGGTAGAGTCGTGTTTAACATATGCCAATGGAGAGCGCCAATGGCTAAGTCCTGGCATCGACCGGCGCCATGTGTGATTAGGCTAGTGAAGCTGAGCCTATCCCAGACACAGATCGAACAGCCAACAACTCTCAATATGGATGCGCCTGTGCTCACAGCAGCTCACCGCCAGCCACATCCAGCTGCTTTTATTGATTTCTGCCCTCAATTATATTGTGGAAGTTCTGTTCAGGATTTGAGCTAAAATCACATAGTTTGGAGATCCAATGTCTCCCACAAATCAAGCATTTTCCCTCATATCAAATTGGATTTTTATTGATAGTGTTTGACAGCCTCTCCAGAGACATTTGCGCGTGTGTGTGTGTGTGTGTGTGCGTGCGTGCGTGTGTGCATGCGTGCGTGCATGCGTGCATGCGTGCGGATGGGTGTTTATATGAAAGAGAGTGTCTTTCAGTCAAAATGACTATTTATTTTTAGTTGAGTTCTAGGAGCAGACAAAGAGGAATTGACTTGAAACTTGATCATGCAGTTCAGCAGGCCACAACTGAGGCCTTTACAACTCATTTATCAAAACCCTTGGATTAGTTCTCCTACACACAGCTCTCATTTATAATTGGAGAACATCCATTTTTAAGTCCACTGGATGAGGAAAGTCTATAGGGAGGTGGACAAATATATTTTATACACACCTGCAGTACAATTGTGTTATATTTCCATTTCAGGGGCTGTTTTGATATTTCCTTGGATGGTCAGACAAACTAATTGCCACAAACTGTCATACTGTACATGTAAGACAACTCAGGTCAAAATGTTAAGACGATGAAATAATGAGAAGTTATAGCACCTGCCCTTGTGCCTCCTGGGAATATAAATAATAAGAACTGATACAGTAAAGTGACAGCTCTGTACTGTTCCACCGTGTCCTGTTCATAGACAGCCTCGACCCCATTTCAACTCACTGTCCTTTCTGCAAATGAGAGCACCGTCATTATCAGCCAGTGCCATCAGACACCTGAGGAAGAGAGGGTGCGGGGGTTGGAGGTGTGGTTGAAGGGGGGTAATCGGATTCGTAGATGCTATTCTAGTTACGCCAGGGAATTTGGGGGATAATTGTAGCCCTGCCACAGCTCAGGTAATGATGCAATAGAGCCACACAAGTTAAACCCAAGATCCCCACTCTGTTTTATTTGACTGTTCTTCTCCCTCTCCCTCCATCCTTTTCCCCTCTCTCTCTCTCTCTCTCTCTCTGTCTCTCTCTCTCTCTCTCTCTCTCTCTCTCTCTCTCTCTCTCTCTCCTCTCTCTCTCTCTCTCTCTCTCTCTCTCTCTCTCTCTCTCTCTCTCGTCTCTCTCTCTCTCACCTCGTCTCTCTCTCTCTCTCTCTCTCTCTCTCACCTCGTCTCTCTCTCTCTCTCTCTCTCTCTCTCTCTCTCTCTCTCTCTCTCTCTCTCTCTCTCTCTCTCTCTCTCTCTGTCTCTCTCTCTCTCTCTCTCTCTCTCTCACCTCGTCTCTCTCTCTCTCTCTCCTCGTCTCTCTCTCTCTCTCTCTTTCTCTCTCTCTCTCTCTCTCTCTCTCTCTCTCTCTCTCTCTCTCTCTCTCTCTCTCTACCTCTTCTGTATGAATATTCTCTGGCATGCCTAAAAACGTTGGTAAGAGGTGGTAGATAGGCGGCGGGGAAGGGTCACAGCTTTAGCTGGAGTAATGAGGTCTAGTCCCCTGCTGACTGAGGCCTGTTTAAACAGCCACTTCCTGAGCCACCCAGTAACGGAGTAATTAACCCCAGCGCCCTCTCCTGCCCAGCAGCTCTACACATCCACCAAGCCTTCTCAGCAGCTCTACACATCCACCAAGCCTTCTCAGCAGCTCTACACATCCACCAAGCCTTCTCAGCAGCTCCACACATCCACCAAGCCTTCTCAGCAGCTCTACACATCCACCAAGCCTTCACAGCAGCTCTACACATCCACCAAGCCTTCACAGCAGCTCTACACATCCACCAAGCCTTCTCAGCAGCTCTACACATCCACCAAGCCTTCTCAGCAGCTCTACACATCCACCAAGCCTTCTCAGCAGCAGCAGCCTCAGCAGCACTACACATCAACTACATATACTCTACACAGCCCCAGTTCCAGACTCAACC